>NC_137866.1:29565797-29598297 GCF_963924005.1 Protomyctophum bolini | reverse complement strand
GCGTCACTCCAGGGCCCTTACATGCAGTGATGCAGATTGTTTTGCTGCCAAATCCACCACTCTGACCTAGATTTAGATTCACCAAAAGTCTACCGTAAAACCAGATGCTCTCCTTTTGAACTGTACCAATGTAGCTATACTAGCGTCAGTAGCGTGTACACACACACACACTGCACACACACACACACACACACACACACACACACACACACACACACACACACACACACACACACACACACACACACACACACACACACACATGCACACGCACACGTATACAAATTGTGCACTTGCTTACATTTCACTGTTTCAGCATTCCTATAGTGGAAAGAAAGAAAGAAAGAAAGAAAGAAAGAAAGAAAGAAAAATGCGGGGGAGAGAGAGAAGCACAAGATGAAGACAATTTGAAAAAAAAAACTCAAAATGCCACCTTGTGTTCATTTAGATTTTAGAGTGTACAAAAACCTTCCATTTTTTAATATATTTTATATTTTTTTGTATACACTCTCTCTCTGAGTTACTTACACGTGCATATATTAACAGCTATACAATTATATTGTGTACTGCACACACGTTCACCCTCTCCAACGTGACACATGCGCACACGCACATGCATGCGCACACGTACACACACTCGCGCACGCACACAAACGCGCGCACACGCAGCTTACCTCACACAGTGAGAGTTGACGAGAGGACACGCAGCTCATTAGCATATAGAAGGGCGTTCGTTCTTCTCCCCCAAACGGTTAAACACCACAGGCTGATGGGAATTAATTAGTAACACAATGATTAATGAGTCAACGAGGCACATCTGGACTTTAATGTGTGTCTGCTCGCTGCATGCATGGGCTCATCCCTTCACTTCATTCCATCTCCACCTGCATCAACCCATTTTGCCATGTCGTGTTGGCCGAATAATAATAACAAGTGTCCATATTCTGTTCTGGTCGCCAGTAAAGTGTACAACAGTGCTGCACACGATTACTCTTACAAAAGCTAGCTACCCTCAATCAGGGCCACACAATCCGTTGGAACTACTCCAGAACTACCTCTGCTAGGGCTGGGAGGTACGCTTCTGGTGCATGGAAGGACTAGGCTCTGTGGGTTGACATCTCACCAGGTCCACTCCTGCTCTCTAAACATTGAAGGACTATCTGCAACTAAAGAAGAACTTGTTGCAAAACTCTGTATAGCATCAGTGTGATATTCTCTGCCTACAAGAAACTTACCGTGGACCTAAACACCGTGGACCTCGTGTGGAAGGAATGACCACCCTCATAGAAAGACCACATGAGAAACATGGAAGCATCATGCTAGCAAAAAATGGGACAATCATCGAATCAACATAAAAAAGTCTTAACTGCTGAGCTAAGAGGAATTACCATCACCTCAGTATACAAACCACCTCCCACACCTTTCGTGATGCCAGAAATACCATAATCTGGGAAACCAAAGATTGTGATGGGAGACTTCAACAGCACGCAGTACGCAATGGGGATACGCTAATAACAATGAAGATGGAGAGGCAGTGGAAACATGGGCCGAAATCAACCAGCTTAATCTGATCCACGACGCCTTCAACAGCGGTCGTTGGAAAGCAGGCTTCAATCCTGATATTGTGTTGGTCAGCAAGAAGCTGGTACTGGAGCGACTGCCAAAAGCCCAACATCGCCCCATTGTCATCACAGTCAATGCTGCAATCACCCCAGCCACAGTTCCATTCCGAAGAAGATTCAACTTTGGGAAAGCGAACTGGCCTGGTTTGCAAGAAGATCTTGAAAGGAAGATTGCCCATCTCCCAGCGGACCCCAAGAACTATGACAACTTCACTAAGTTAGTGCACCAGGCAGCCCGGAAGAACATCCCAAGAGGCTGCCGCACTCAACCTGGACTTGATGCTCAAAGCAGCGCACTATATGAGCAATACCAACAGCTCTATGAATCTGACCCCTTTGTAGAATGTACCATCGAAGGTGAGAGCCTCATGACCTCCCTATCAGAATGTCGCCAACGGAAATGGCTAAATCTACTGGAGACAACTGATATGGCGAAAAACAGGAAAAAGGCATGGAGCCTAATCTGAAAAATCAGCAACGACCCGTCAACTCCTGCAGCAACAATACACCACCACCGCCAACTTGGAGCTGACAAAAGACCTGGCACTGTCAGACCTCATTGGAGCCCTCTTGAAAGATAGGTGCTTCTATGTTACCCTGAACAAGGTAGTGTGCTGGCCCCACTACTGTACAATTCTATACCAATGACCAACCAATGGACCAGAACACTGAGCGATTCATCTACACGACGACCTCTGTATAATATCTCAAGAGACTACGTATGAAGCAGTAGAAGCAAACCTCACATGGGGAGCCACAGCACACACGTTGAGATGTACTGCTTTGGCCCTGTGTTATTCCTCTGCGGAGTATGCATGTCCTGTTTGGGAGAGATCAACCCATGCCAAAAAACTAGACTCAGCTGAACAACACCTGCCGCTTGATAACTGGTTGCTTGAAGCCTACCAACGTGAACAACCTACATCTCCTCGCTGGCATCGCCCCTGCAGACGTGAGACGGGAAGCCACCAGCCGAGTAGAGATGACAAAAGCTACCAGCGATGAACGCCACCTCCTCCATGGACACGAACCCCCGGCCCAACGACTGAAGTCAAGGAGAAGCTTCCTCAGCCATGTTCAGCCCAGTCACCAGACTATTCCTGGTTGTCACGTAGTCTATTGCAGACTTTGGTTTGACATAGCATTGGTCCGACCGGATTAAGGTTGGTAAGGGATGCGTTAAAGTTGGTGACTGGATTAAGGTTGGTGAGGGATTAAGGTTGGTGAGGGATGCGTTAAGGTTGGTGACTGGATTAAGGTTGGTGGGGGATGCGTTAAAGTTGGTGACTGGATTAAGGTTGGTGAGGGATTAAGGTTGGTGAGGGATGCGTTAAGGTTGGTGACTGGATTAAGGTTGGTGGGGGATGCGTTAAGGTTGGTGAAAGAAACTGTTAACTGGTTAATGTGTGTACTGTCAATGTAAAAGCATAATTGTGTTTCCCCGTGCAGCACTGATTGGCAGGTATCAATACACTTTTAGACCGACATGTTTGTGCCAGTGGGGGTGATTAGATTTATTTCTTGATTGCCTCTTTTCTTGATTGTTTAAACATGACGTCATGGGTCGCTATGCTCGATAACAGGCTTGATAAGCCCAAAGTTTATTGATTACGGGTACTCAATAAGCTTGATATCGAATTTGATCATTAGGCTATATAGATTCAATCAAATATCACACAATAATGATAGCAGTAACATTTCATTAGGATGTAGAGACTTGATATCATACGTTATAATGACAGGAGAGACAGAACTGGAGTTGTGGCGAGATAGTGGAACACACAGGACAGACAGAAAGAGAGAGAGAGAGAGAACACCAGATGCTGTGTGGGTGGATTATTTAATTGATGATATCACACCTCTCTCTCTCTGGCTTTCATTATTTTACTCAATCTCTCTCTGCCTCATCCTCGCTTTCCTTGTATTTGTGTACTTCACATAAACACACACTTCACACACTCACACGCGCACGCACGCACGCGCACACACACACACACACACACACACACACACACACACACACACACACACACACACACACACACACACACACACACACACACACACACACACACACACACACACACACACACACACACACACACACACACACACACACACACACACACACACACACACACACACACACACACACACTCTCTCTCTCTCTCTCTCTCTCACACACACACACACACACACACTTGTGCATTGCCCGTACGCCTATTTTATCCTTGCATGACACTCACTGTGTGTGTGTGTGTGTGTGTGTGTGTGTGTGTGTGTGTGTGTGTGTGTGTGTGTGTGTGTGTGTGTGTGCGTGTGTGTGTGTGTGTGTGTGTGTGTGTGTGTGTGTGCACGGGCATGGCCTGCAGTCTCTCTGAACCCAGAAAAACAACCTCCGCTCCAATCAATAGCTCCATATCACCAGAGGGGACGACGTCCTGTAAGCACAAAATAAATGTCACCGTCAAACAATCAGCAGCCTAATGGTGAAATAATGAACCAATCAACGGCCTAGTGATTAAATAATGGACCAATCAACAGCCTAGTGGTGAAATAATGGACCAATCAACGGTCTAGTGGTGAAATAATGGACCAATCAACAGCCTAGTGGTGAAATAATGGACCAATCAACGGTATAGTGGTGAAATAATGAACCAATCAACGGCCTAGTGATTAAATAATGGACCAATCAACAGCCTAGTGGTGAAATAATCGACCAATCAACAGTCTAGTGGTGAAATAATGGACCAATCAACGGCCTAGTGGTAAAATAATGGACCAATTAACGTCCTAGTGGTGAGATAATGGACCAATTAACGTCCTAGTGGTGAAATAATGGACCAATCAACAGTCTAGTGGTGAGATAATGGACCAATCAACGGCCTAGTGGTGGACAAACTGGACAACTAATGCAGTGGTTCCCAAACTTTGTCATGTCAAGGACGCCCAAATTGACACTTATTAGCCTGCGGACCCCCATATGAAGAGATATATCAGGGACCCCCATAAGAGAAGATTTGTACAGCTCTAGCAGTGATTCAATTCCAATGACCCCCAGTTTGACATGCATTAACCCCCTGACATAATTGACGTAATGTATCAAAAAAGCCATCATAACCGTTGACGTAAATGACGTAAACCACCATTATTATTTGCATTGCAAAGCAAAACGATACGATACAAAGTCAATGTTGCCGTTTTCATTTCGATATACTTTGATTCTTGAAATTAAAATGACTGACTCCCTTATCTGCATTCAGCCCCTTTCAGGCATCGCTTAGTGCATACAGTACGTTGTCGCCTGGATCTGCTCCAGGTCTGCTCATGAGGAGCACGACAACGCAAGCGTATAACAAAAAGAAAAACGAAACAGAATCCAGGTTTGGTCAGTCGGGTGCATGAAACAAGCACTGGCGCGACAATTTCACTGGACCGTGCTCACGTAAATGCGTAAAAGTGCCTTAATTGAGCCTCTTTCACCATATCCACCTATACTAGTGAACTCGCCAGTTCACCAACTCACCGCAATTTTGTGCATTTTAGTTTTACTTCACCTTCATTTAAATTGAATTGAATTGATAAAGAGAGGATAGTTGTTTAGAGTTAACACTAGAGAAAGTAGGAATGCTAAAAGTATACAGAAACAATGTAATTAATTAGTAAACATATCCTGAAACAGTAGGCCTACTTATCATTGATATTCACATACTCACCTTTTTATCATCATCTAGCTGACCATTTAATTGCACAAAATGATTTGATCACTTTGGAAATGAACTATAACATCTGTGAGTTTGACATACTACACTGATGAA
This sequence comes from Protomyctophum bolini, assembly GCF_963924005.1. Lineage (NCBI taxonomy): Eukaryota > Metazoa > Chordata > Actinopteri > Myctophiformes > Myctophidae > Protomyctophum > Protomyctophum bolini. The sequence continues at coordinate 29,592,857 of NC_137866.1, read as the reverse complement.
GAATTTTCACTGCGGCGACTTGGTAAACTGGCAAGTTCTCTGGTATTCCTAGTAATGCCTTCAAAAATCTATTTATTTTTACAATTTTTCTGATATTTTATTTTTATACATGGAAAATGGACGTATTCTGCACAATGAGTACTTGAAGTACATTTTGATGCCAATACTTCTGTACTTTTACCCAAGTAAAACATGTGGTGAGTACTTTTTCATACCCCTGCACGCTCCCAGCCAAACGAGGGAAGGCCTCAGTGAAGCGCTCTCATTAATTAGCTCCTCATTTGTAAATGCAAATGAGCTTAATAAAAAAATAGACTCTCCTTTTTTGCGGGGCTTCAAAGGGAGACAGTGGGGCCTAATCAGGAGGCTCGTTCAGCTGTGCCACTAACGAGACATATTTGGCCTAACGAGGGAGTGATGCTCTAATTTGTTTATGCTAATGATATGAAACAGCACCGGTTTCTCTCTCTTTTTGTGTATCTGGGATTTGTCACGCACGCACGCACGCATGCGGGTGTGCGCATACCTTCAGGGTTTGGTTCAGAGCTGCATGGCGAGCAGATTTAGGTGAATTGTTCCAGGAGGTTAATTGGCTTCATTAGGCTAATGTAGATCAGCTGGCCTGATGTTTCACTGTCACGTGTCTGTTGGGCACCAACCTTGCACTGTAGGTCCAACGCCATTACTTTTTTTTTAATAATCGTTATATATTGATATATTCACTTCACATATGATGTTCTGTATATATATATATATACCGGTATACATATAGCCTATATATTTTTTCCCCCCATTTTTTCCCGTTTCACTGCCACCTGGCGGACGCAAGAGCCAACGCTAGACTGCCGACCCGGATGTACTTGGTTTTAATGTGTTGCATGTCCGTTTGTGGTCCTTAGGTCTTAATGGGTTAAAACTGCACTAAGTGTAACTTTTTCTGTTCTATACACCATTTGAACCCCAGTATCCTGCTCAAAGTGTTTCTGTTCTGTAACCCATGAAGAGGTTCCCAAAGTGGGGTCCGGAGACCCCCAGCGGTCCTTGAGGAAGTTCCAGGGGGTCCCCAGCTTGGAACCAAATGGACCCTTATTGTTCTGTAACTCTGAGAGACTCTCAAGTTAAATTAAGATTACTTTTACAATATAAATGTAGCCTAATGCATGTCAAACTGGGGGTGTTTGAAATTAAACAGGTTGAGAATCATTGCTAGAGCCGTACAAATCTTCTCTCATGGGGGTCCCTGGCATATATGTTTTCAAATGGGGGATTCCGCAGGTTAATGAGTATCATTTTGGGTCCTTGGCATGAAAACGTTTGGGAACCACTGCTATAGCCCACATCTGAACTCCAGTCTCCTGTTCAATGTGCTATTTCTTTTTACCGCCGAGATATAAGAGAATTATCGAGACTTGTACAAATCTGTGCCAGTGTGCATTTTTTTTTTGTTGTTTGCAAACTGTTGAGCATGTATTCAATCAATCAATCAAAGCTGCAAAATAAGGCACATTGTGGGGAGTTCAGGAACTCCTGCCTCAATAGGACAATAACCTGTTTCTTTACTATTGTCACAGTGTGTGTCAGGTTGAGGACCCAGATGCAGAACAAGCAGGCAGGCAGGTAAAGTCCAGTATGTATTAGACAAAGAACACTTAACAGCTTACATGGTGAAGAGGCAACATCAGGACAAAACAGGCAGGAACACACAGTAACATCAAACTTGGATCTGGCAGTGAGAGCAGAATGAGTCCAGTACTTATCGACTACAGGCTGATAGTGAAGCAAACACAGGTGAGTGTCATCAGGCAACTGCAGGCTAATGACAGAATGGAGACCAGGTGTGTAACAGGGGATGAGGTGAGACAAGACAGGCAACAACTAGGCAAAACAGGAGACAACACTACAAAATAAGGGTAAACAGTAAACAGTTCACAGTAAGATCATGACATGATGATCTGTTTTTCTTTACTGATATGTTTTCAAACACGTTTAATTTTTTTTATCCGAAACCACCTCTGAACTTTCACATTGTCAGTGTATAGGAAAAACAACACCCAAGCCAGACACGATATACTTGGACTGGTTTGGTATAAAAGGCCGTCGTCTGCAGGATGAAGAACCTCCTCTATACTAATCAATCCCTCCATTCAACGACACTGCTTTACTTATCCAAGCGTTCAGCCGTTCCTCCTCACGTCGCCCTCTATAATTGTTCCCCCGGTTAATTGCTTTTTAAACCCTCTTTGATTACAAGGTCGCCTCCCGAAGTGACTGGAGTGCATGACTCAAAAAAACACTGGGTTCAGACAGACAGCATCCCTCCCCTATACCCACCCCATCCTCCCCTTTTCTATCCTACGCTATCGCGCCACACACACACACACACACACACACACACACACACACACACACACACACACACACACACACACACACACACACACACACACACACACACACACACACACACACACACACACACACACACACACACACACACACACACACACACACACACACGCCCCATCTTTGTACTTAAAGTACTAAAAGTTAAAAGTACTCATATTGCAGAATGTCCCATTTCACAAGTTCAAACTGTGTACAAAATATTTTGAAAATAGCAGATCTACAAGCTCACAATGCGAGACGCATTGTGAGCTTGTAGATCGGCTATTTTCAAATGGCCGAAATGTATAGGGTTGAAGTGGTTAATGTTTTCTAATCAAAATTAAATCGCCAAAGTAACTAAAGTTTTCAAATAATTGTAGTGAAGCAAATTTTGTCTCTGAGATGTATGGAGTAGAAGTAAAAGTACTGGAAATTGGAAAGTACAAATACCTCAAAATTGTACTTAAGTACAGCACTTAAGTAAAAGTACTTCGTTACTTTCCACCACTGGACATTACACAAAACAAACTCATACATGAATCATTGTGTTGTATTATCAGATCTGTTGTATTAAATAGAAATTTCACGAAATAACTTTCGTTCATGGGTATGTCTCCTTCAAACCTAGCTGCAGAACATTTATTTGATGTGCTCCCACTCCTCCCAGTCAATGTTGCTGTCCTGGGTTCTAGGGGTGACGTAGGAAGCTACGTCACCCCTCATTCGACTTGTCTTCTGCTAGCTGCGAGAACGAATTTTAACATTCCAGTGTGTGCAGGGTTACATATCTCGTAAACTCGAATAATATGTACTGTTGGGGTTCTTCCAATGCAGGGAACCAGAGCCGATGATTTGACAGGGGCGTGCCGCGTGTGGGGGTTGTTGCGTAGGGCTGCGTGAGTGCATGCCTCCCCTCCTTGTGAGAGCCGAACAAAGGCTCACGCAGGCCGCGTGTTCTGTTCAGATAACTGACGCGGCCTCTCATCTGAATTTAGACGCACAGACACGCGCGCACACACACACGCGCACACACACACACGCACACAAACACGAAAGCCTAATTGACATTTAGCCTACTGCCATAACATGTGGGTGGCTAGGTCTACAGCTATAGCCTACTGCCATAACATGTGGGTGGCTAGGCCTACAGCTATAGCCTACTGCCATAACATGTGGGTGGCTAGGCCTACAGCTATAGCCTACTGCCATAACATGTGGGTGGCTAGGCCTACAGCTATAGCCTACTGCCATAACATGTGGGTGGCTAGGCCTACAGCTATAGCCTACTGCCATAACATGTGGGTGGCTAGGTCTACAGCTATAGCCTACTGCCATAACATGTGGGTGGCTAGGCCTACAGCTATAGCCTACTGCCATAACATGTGGGTGGATAGGCCTACAGCTATAACCTACTGCCATAACATGTGGGTGGATAGGCCCATACAGTTATAGCCTACTGCCATAACATGTGGGTGGATAGGCCTACTATAGCCTACTGCCATAACATGTGGGTGGATAGGTCTACAGCTATAACCTACTGCCATAACATGTGGGTGGATAGGCCCATACAGTTATAGCCTACTGCCATAACATGTGGGTGGATAGGCCTACTATAGCCTACTGCCATAACATGTGGGTGGCTAGGCCTACAGCTATAGCCTACTGCCATAACATGTGGGTGGCTAGGCCTACATAGCCTACTGCCATAACATGTGGGTGTATAGGCCTACATATATAGCCTACTGCCATAACATGTGGGTGTATAGGCCCACATCTATAGCCTACTGCCATAACATGTGGGTGGCTAGGCCTACAGCTATATGCTTACATCTGCATGGCTTATCCTATTGGCCTGAAATTCACACACACACACACACACACACACACACACACAGTGCACGCACTCGCACGCATGCACGCACACGTGCCTCCCTGCAATCTCTTGAGTTGAACAGCGATTAACTAGATCTCATCTCCACTTGAACAGGTGCTGGAGTGGATTGTGGAGAGAGAGAGAGAGAGAGAGAGAGAGAGAGAGAGAGAGAGAGAGAGAGAGAGAGAGAGAGAGAGAGAGAGAGACAGACAGAGAGAGAGAGAGACAGAGAGAGAGAGAGAGAGAGAGAGAGAGAGGAGCACTATAATATACTACAATGCTTTTCAGCCATCAGAGGAACAGCAGCAACAACACAAAACCACAGCAGGCATGCGGTCTCATGGAACCTGAAAATGGCCGCCACTGCTATAAGGGCTATAATAGAACAATGGTTTTCAACCCCTTTCACATAATTTATTGGGCATTTGAGCCACGGAACCTCCATTTGATGACATTCAGCCTCTCGGATCCAAAACTAAGATTTTGTGCAATTCTATTATGCTGTATTGATGTTGGTACCATAAGGAGAGATAACAGGCACACGTTGATCAAAATAACAATTCTTCTACATTCTCTCAAAATGTGTAGACTTCTTGCAAATTAAAGGGATATTTCACTTAAAAAACCCCACCCCAGACAGTTTTTAAGTTGCTCTATTCACTAATTATCCAATATAAATTTTAGCTGCATGCCCCGCCCCCTTCCAATACAAACCCATTGTAACTTCATAATTATACTCCATCTTAACCATGATAGATCAATTTTTCTGGTGACTGAATACTGCCCTTCTAATATGCGAGGGTCCCGTGTTTTTTCATTCACTATTTTCATTTATTTTGTAAAACTGTTTTGGAAAGTGTGGCACACTCCGCTGCGCGACGGAGGAGATTAAAGCATAAAATAAAATATATATAAAAAATAAATGAAATCAGTAAATGGAAAAACCACCCCCTATAGGAGGTCAGTATCAGTCACCAGAAGAAGAAAAAAGACAGCTAACATCTAAATACTGAATCGAGCAACTTAAAAACTGTCTGGGGTGTTCACAGACATAAGCCTGAATAGACGATAAAATTAACACAGGTTTTTGTTTTTTTAAGTGAAATATCCCTCACTAAAAAGATATTTTTAATCTTGAGAGCATATCATTTTAATTCTCTCATGAGTTTAAGATCTATAAGGGTCCAGCTGGTTACGAACTCTCCATCATTTAGCATGGGGACCACCTGGAACCTCCTCAAGGACCACTCGTGGTCCGGACCACTGGTTGAGAACCACTGATCTAGAAGGACTGTGTGTTGTGTGCACATACAGTAAGAAAAGGGTTGACATGGTTTCATGGCTGACTCTCTCTCTCTCTCTCTCTCTCTCTCTTCTCATCTGACCCTGTTTTACAGAGCTGGAGAAATGCTCACTGAAGTGTGGAGTGACGCACGCACACACAGTAATATCATAATGGCGTGTGTTTTCTTTTTTTACTTTATCACATGATTTTGTAACCCATTTTTTTTCACCCAGTGTCAATTATATCTAATGTGATCCTGGGTTCCACACTCCCTCCCCCAACCTGGGGAGAGCAACGGACTGACCTCATGTATGCACGGCCATGTTGTTTCCAAGGTGATAGATGCAGGGTCATCTCCATGACAATGGATTGGGGGAAGAGTGTGCGTGCGTGTGTGCGTGTGTGCGTGCGTGCGTGCGTGCGTGCGTGCGTGCGTTTCTGTGTGCATGGGAGGTGGGTCGGCCCGCCAAGGTCGCGGTCCAAGGACTAGGAGAGAGAGTGATTGCAGCTATCCACCCGGACAGGAAATCGAAGAGGAGCACACTCCTGTGTGTGTGTGTGTGTGTGTGTGTGTGTGTGCGCCTTTGCGTGTGCGCCTGCACGTGTGTGCGTGCGAGCGTGCTTGTTTGTGTGAAAAAAGGTGCAATTTCAGCAGCCAAATTACTTCTGGGATGAAGGAGAGAGAAAAATATCACAGCTGTAACTGCACCGCGGGGACGAGATGGAGGATGTTAAAAAAAACACTGATCATCAACTGATCCAGACTGACACTCACTCTCTCCTACGAGTATATATATGTCGCTGTTGTTGTCAGGCAGAAATCTCTGATCTCTGTGTTCTAAACTTTTCTAACCTGGGAAGCGAGATTATATTTGTCACTGGCATTTACAATTAGGCAATTTAGCAGACGCTCTTAATCCAGAGTGATTTACAGTAAGCAAGAACATCACATCACTTTCCGACCGCGATCGAGATCATGGATCTCACAATACCACGCCCAGACTATCCCGGTCCTTCATTGCCATCCCCAGTTCATGCTTACTGATTATTGTCATATCAGGTCATATCGGTATTGGTGAATATGCCAGTCTAACATGATACGACACAGGGGTAAGGGGTTGACACCATTGCAAGTGCACATTTGAGTGAGGAGTCTGCTATAAACACAACACGAGTTATATAGCTAGATAGCTATAAACACAATACGAGATATATAGCTAGATAGCTCTAAACACAACACGAGATATATAGCTAGATAGCTCTAAACACAACACGAGATATATAGCTAGATAGCTATAAACACAATACGAGATATATAGCTAGATAGCTATAAACACAATACGAGATCACTACACTGGTATCAGTATTCAGTATCGGTATCGGCTGACACAGAAATTGAGGTATCGGGATCGGATCGGGAGCAAAAAAAGTGTATCGGGGCATCCCTAATAATATGCTATCAAAATGACATCATTTTATACTTTGCATAAGCCCCTCCCACACTCGGTCTTGACTTGGACTCGAATCATTGAAGGACCACTTCACCACTTTTTAACCTACCTTCATATAATTGGTCCTCACTAATGATCATGTTAAAAATACAACACATGTTCTACTCGGCCTGTGTCTCATAGGAGGGCTGTGGGCAGTTCAGAAACCAGTCTGTGTCTCATAGGAGGGCTGTGGGCAGTTCAGAAACCAGTCTGTGTCTCATAGGAGGGCTGTGGGCAGTTCAGAAACCAGTCTGTGTCTCATAGGAGGGCTGTGGGCAGTTCAGAAACCTGTCTGTGTCTCATAGGAGGGCTGTGGGCAGTTCAGAAACCAGTCTGTGTCTCATAGGAGGGCTGTGGGCAGTTCAGAAACCAGTCTGTGTCTCATAGGAGGGCTGTGGGCAGTTCAGAAACCAGTCTGTGTCTCATAGGAGGGCTGTGGGCAGTTCAGAAACCAGTCTGTGTCTCATAGGAGGGCTGTGGGCAGTTCAGAAACCAGTCTGTGTCTCATAGGAGGGCTGTGGGCAGTTCAGAAACCAGTCTGTGTCTCATAGGAGGGCTGTGGGCAGTTCAGAAACCAGTCTGTGTCTCATAGGAGGGCTGTGGGCAGTTCAGAAACCAGTCTGTGTCTCATAGGAGGGCTGTGGGCAGTTCAGAAACCAGTCTGTGTCTCATAGGAGGGCTGTGGGCAGTTCAGAAACCAGTCTGTGTCTCATAGGAGGGCTGTGGGCAGTTCAGAAACCAGTCTGTGTCTCATAGGAGGGCTGTGGGCAGGTCAGAAACCAGTCTGTGTCTCATAGGAGGGCTGTGGGCAGTTCAGAAACCAGTCTGTGTCTCATAGGAGGGCTGTGGGCAGTTCAGAAACCAGTCTGTGTCTCATAGGAGGGCTGTGGGCAGTTCAGAAACCAGTCTGTGTCTCATAGGAGGGCTGTGGGCAGTTCAGAAACCAGTCTGTGTCTCATAGGAGGGCTGTGGGCAGTTCAGAAACCAGTCTGTGTCTCATAGGAGGGCTGTGGGCAGTTCAGAAACCAGTCTGTGTCTCATAGGAGGGCTGTGGGCAGTTCAGAAACCAGTCTGTGTCTCATAGGAGGGCTGTGGGCAGTTCAGAAACCCCATGGGGAATCCAGGCTTACAGAAACGGCAGGCTTTCAATTCCTGTAAAGTTGTAATGTGAAAATGAAATCCATCGTTCTCATGATAAATAACAATCTAAATAAATATTTTTGGAAATCTTGTTTAAAGAAAGAGAATCTGCGTAACGATGTCACTGGTGGACGGGTTTCTGAACTGCCCACAACCTTTTTCATGTCAAGGATCCCCGGAATTATCTGTAGGCCTATATTGAAAATATTTGAGTTAAAAACATTCGCTCTGAAAGAAGAATCAAAGATTTGCACCACATTTTTCAAAAAATAGCTGATCTACAAGCTCGTAGCGTGCCACTCGATCTTGTAGATCTGCTATTTTTCAATAGCTAAAGTATAACATAATGCTTGAAAAAACAAAAGGGGTTTCCTTCCAGAACGGGTTACAAGAGCTCTCTCTGTGTGCACGTGCACACGCACGCGCACGCGCGCGCGCGCGCGCGCGTGTGCACGTGCACACACACACACACACACACACACACACACACTTGTTTATGTATTTTGTAGAATTATTACATTTTGCTCCTCGTTAACTGAAATGTTTAGTCATCCGAAATGTTTTAGTGTTAGTCTAGTTTTAGTCGACTAAATATCATAAGATTTTAGTCGACTAAATCTACAGGTAATTTAGTCGACTAAAATGTATTCTGGCGGGCCTTGATGCCGTCGTAATGGCTGATTTTACAATTGCTGAAATTAGCTGATCTACAAGATCACAACACGTCGCAGCGCGGCACGTTGTGTGCTTGTAGATCGGCTATTTTCAGCACGCAACAAAGTGTAAAATAACTTGTACTGGATCTCTTGTCCACCTCCTACCATGTTAGTCTAGTTTTTACTTGTTGACGAAATTGTCCATTTATTTAGTCTTTATTTTAGTCATCATAGCTTAGTTTCGTCAGAGAAAACATTTTTTTGTCATAGTTTTAGTCGACAAAAACCAACAGAACCACGTTGGATGACTTGCAACACTTCCTGGTTGAGGAATGGGATCCCACAGCAACATGTGGCTAGGTTGGTGAGCAGCATGAGGAGGAGGTGCCGAGCTGTATATGGATCTTCCAGATGCTACTGAGTTCCATGACGCGGAGTGTAAAATAAATAGTGTAAAGATGCGATTTTCTTTCTCCTTATTACTGTTGTGAGAGTGAAATCATCCAATCCTCTAAGCAACTCAAAGCAAGGGTTGAATACCAACCACTTGGCCATTTGACACATTTTGTCAGTTCACAAACACACACACACACGGGTGGGCCCGTGCACACACAAACACACATGCACGCACGTGCACACGATGCACAATTGCAGACATAATGAACAAGAGAAACAATGAACACACATGCGTGCACACGCGCACACACAAGCACGCACAACGATACATACATTTTACCAAAAATATATACACCCTACTCTCTTGTTTCCATGGCAACTGGTCGTAGAGCTCTGTGTGTGTGTGTGCGCGCGCATGCATGTGTGTGTGTGTGTGTATATGCGTGAGTGTGTGTGCTGGTGTGTCACCTCAGGCTCTCCAGGGAACAGACAATATTGTACTACATGCTCTCGCACGCGCACACACACACACACCCATGCACGCGCACACACACACACACACACACACACACACACACACACACACACACACACACACACACACACACACACACACACACACACACACACACACACACACACACACACACACACACACACACACACACACACACACACACACACACACAATGTCTCCGTCTACAGTTCTGAGGCTAACTAATAACTAAAGCTGTCAAGTAAAAAACCACAATATTAGCCTCTGAGATGTAGTGGTGTCGACGTTTTAACACCTTCAATGTGCCTGCATTTTTCTAAATAAAGGTGCTATAGTGCATGGGCAGATTTTACTCTAAAAAGCCCCGCCTTCCATTACCCCCCAAAACCGGGAGGCATAATCTTCTACTTACTATACCTCGCGCTGTCACATCTAAAGCCTCTCTTTATATTCCAAACGAGACGCTTGGTTAACCCATTTAGACCTCTACAAATGCCTTCTAAATCCTGACAGTTTTCTGAAAAACCAGTCGTTCTGAAACATTTTCATGTCAAGGACCCCCACGATTATATGTATTTGGCTGCCGACCCCCCCTGGTGGAAGTGCCAGACCCACAGTAACGCACCCAGGGTGCCGGCCCGATTCCCGCGAACCGCACCGCGTCCGAAACGGTTGAGAAATGTGGGGGCCCTCTACTGTAACCTCTACTGTACTGTACTGTCACTGTGGCACACCCGCAATTACCATGTATAGAGTTAATATGTGTGTGTGTGTGTGTGTGTGTGTGTGTGTGTGTGTGTGTGTGTGTGTGTGTGTGTGTGTGTGTGTGTGTGTGTGTGTGTGTGTGTGTGTGTGTTTGTGTTAGGTTGCGCACAGGTGGTGAAAAACAACCATGCTATTTTCGCACCCACCAACCCAGCCAGCCAGCCAGACACACACATAGATCCGTTAGGAGCACCACTCAAAAAAACGAGGATTACAGCGATCCGGTTTCATTAGCACAAAAGGTGTTAAAAGGTAGGGTAAGTGATATTTTCTCGTTAATAACCCATTTTGGGCGGAACCCCTTTTGGTGTTTTAAGCATTATGTTATGCTTTAACTATTGAAAAATAGCAGATCTTAAGCTCATAGCTCAGACCTTGTAGGTCTGCTGTTTTTGAAAAGTTGTGAAAATGTGGTGCAAATCTTTGAATATATATTTCAGAGCGAACATTTTTAACTAAAATATTTGCTTCTGGTGGGTCCCTGACTCCCTAGAACAACATATTTTGAGATGGGGGTCCGTGGCCCAATAGAGATAATTCTGGGGGTCCTTGACATGAAAAAGGTTGAGCACAACTTACATAGAAACATGGGTTTTTCAGAAAACTATTAGGATTTAGAAGCCTTTTTTTAATCAATCCAAAATGGGTTAAGCAAAACGTTGTTTTGTCACAAGGTTGAAGCACTGAGTGCTGGTTCCCCAACAGAACAGGCCAGAAAATAATAGAAAATAGAAAATTCATTTCCAGGTGGTTTGCCAATTTCATCCAATCAGGAAAGTACTTCCCCGATTTCATCCAATCAGGAAAGTACTGCCCATTTATCAGCATCAACTGAGTATTCCAATTAACTTGTTCATCCCGTATATCCACTTCTCTCTCCTGATTGGATCAAATTGTCATCCTGACCTGAAAATGCAACTGTGGGTTACATAAAGAGCTGGAGAGACATGAAGACTCTTGTTACTGAACAAGCACTCTATTCCAGGGGTTCTCAACCCATGGGTCGCGACCCCTAGGGGGGTCGCTAAATTATATATATAGAAAAATAATTTTGCAATTGAATGGCTGGAAAATGGAAATGAAGAGTTTACATAGTACACATAGTACATGCATAAACTTTCCTTAATGAGTAGATCTGGTTTCAGTATTCATTTATGATGTATTTTCTCTAATATTAAGGTTATTTTTGCAGTCAGTTTGTATTGGGGGCGGGGGGCGGAGGTCGTGAGACATGGCCGCAGGTCCCCAGCCAAAAACGTTGAGAACCCCTGCTCTATATATGGCTGCATAACCACTGCTTTATAGTCAATGTTTTCCATAGTAAACATACTCAGATGCACGGTGATTGACAAGCCACATGCCTTCGCTTTAAGCGACAACATCAAACACGAGGTGGATTCTGTCAAATGCTGTGGCACAGACCTCCAAAATAAACCACTTCATACTGATTAATAAGCTAAAAGCAATAGAGCGCCTAAGTCCTGGTTGGTTCTGCCCGGTTCACGGAGGTCATTTCTCCATGGAGAATAACATGGGGTCATCTTAGAATCGTTTCATATACGCATTGTGGTCCAAAAGTAAACAAACTGTCTCTGCGTTATTGTCAGGGAGGGGTCTCTGTATCGTTTACGAAAGTCAGTCACTCATATATGATATACAGTCTGTTTCTAGTGAAAATGAAACTAATTCAGTAGCAGTAACAATAGCGTGTTCTCTCAGTCAGTTGATTCTTCATATCCATATGAGTGAAGCGGCCGGGAGGACATAAGACAGTTATTATATGGGGATTTAAATGCAAATAAAAAGTTCATGACCAGACTTAGTGCCCTCTACCGATATTGACGTCAGACTTCGGTGCTCTATTGCTGCAGGTTGAAAAAAGGCCTGCAGGTTGAAAAGGACCTCAGCTCTGAACTCGGTAGAATCTGCACCTGGCTCGCTGATAACAAACTATCTTTACACCAGGGGAAAACTGAATCCAACTGAACCCACCTCACCCCTGCCCATTTTGATAGGCTGGGGAATGGCTTAGGATTGACGACATGCACAACACCTTGCAACGGGAGAGGTCTATACAAGATTCGCTACACCTCTAAGATACCCATGTATGTCAAAATACTTCCTTAATGTCAACGAAGTTCACACCCACACCACCTGAGGTAGTTCCACAAACCAAGTTCACCCCCGATTCGGCTCCAACAAGGGGTTAAATTAATTTTGCTCCTATGCCGCTAAAATGTGGAACGCCCTAAAAGCCGTTAAGAAAGTAAGAAGTAGGACGCGCAAACGCGGGAAGCGAACGCATCTCGTAAATTGCAAAAATATTTAGTTTTGATTTTAAAGGTTTTTTTAACGTTTTTTCTTTTAAGTGTTTTTTGAAGTTTTTGTATACGTTTTCTTTTTTAAGTTTTTCTTTTAAAGTTTTAAAGTTTTTGTATACGTTTTCTTTTTAAAGTTTTTCTTTTGATTTTGTATACGTTTTCTTTTTTAAGTTTTTCTTTTGTTTTTGTATACGTTTTCTTTTTTAAGTTTTTCTTTTAAAGTTTTAAAGTTTTTGTATACGTTTTCTTTTTAAAGTTTTTCTTTTGTTTTTGTATACGTTTTTTTTTTAAGTTTTTCTTTTGTTTTTGTATAAGTTTTTCTTATGTTATTTATTTAAGTTAAGTTAAGTTAAGTGATGTTTTGTGTGTTTGTGTATGTGTGTGTGCATGCGTGCATGCGTTTGTGTGTGATACAGCTGTGCCCTCTGGTGGCGCCGCGGGCGGGTGGTGTTACTGCGTGACACACACAGACAGACGAGCTAGGCAGGTTTCTATAGTAATCGCTCACTGAATTCGCAATCACTGCGTTCGCACTACTTCAAAAGTGATTGGCTGAGGCCAGTGTGTCCTGCGTGCTGATTGGCTGAGGCCAGTGTGTCCTGCGTGCTGAATGGCTGAGGCCAGTGTGTCCCGCGTAGTGGTTGGTTGTCCTTGGGTATCAGTATAAAGGATTACAGCAATGACCTTAATTCACCCCTAGCTGCCTGCTCGATCCATGCTGCTCTCGGCCAATCAGAGGCAGACGCGTGTGTGTGTGTGTGCGTACATGCGTGTGCGCATGCGTGAGTGGATGCTTGCGTTCGCATGTGGTTGGTGGTGTGCGCGTGTGTGTGTGTGTCTGTCTGTGTGTGTCTCTGTGAGTTTGTACATGCGTGTGCGCATGCGTGAGTGGATGCTTGCGTTCGCATGTGGTTGGTGGTGTGCGCGTGTGTGTGTCTCTGTGAGTTTGTCCATGCGTGTGTGTGAATCAGCAGCAGGCGCCGCGGCACGTGCTACACATTCAGACGACCTCATTCACCCTCCTCCCTCCCTCCCCTCCCCCCAATCTCTCTAACCTCCCCTCCCCCACAAGCAGACCTCAACCCCCCCCCCCCCCCCCCACACACACACACACACACACACACACACACACACACACACACACACCTCAGAATTGCAGACCAGTATGTCAGTATGTCTACAGTGCTCCAGGTCCGGCGTATATAAACAGTGGTCTAAATAGTAAGTACATTGACTTAAGTCTACTACAATAAGTACAATTTCCGTGTCTTAAGTGTGAGTGAGGCCTTATGCCTCTCCAATTGATCCAAAATACTGCAGCTCGCTTGGTCTTCAACCAGCCAAACCCTCCTTTCTCCGCTCCCTCCATTGGCTCAGTACAAAACTCTGATGCTGGCCTTCAAAGCAACCAAAGGTATGGCACCCCGAAGGAGGTGTCTACCGTTTGTCCGTATGTCTATGGAGATACAGACGCCCCAGAGCCGAAGGAGGTGTCTACCTTATGTGCAGATACAAATGCCCCAGAGCCGAAGGAGGTGTCTACCTTATGTGTCTATGGAGATACAGACATCCCCATATCTTCAAAGTTTGATCCAACCAAATGTAATGACAATTTCATCAACAAATACAAACTAGACTAAAATGTCATGGAGGGACTAGTGGATAAGAGATCCAGTCAAACTAAAAGATAAGTCATTTTATGCTTGGTTGCATGCTATAGTATAGAAATACTCGATCTACAAGCTCACAATGCTAAATCACGGCTATTTTCAGCCTATCCCTAACCCTAAACATGCATGGGCAGTCTCTGAGTAGAAGCGGCTATTATACATCAAGGCCCGCCAAAATACATTTCAGTCGAATGAATCAGCTGCAGATTTAGTCGACTAAAACTAGACTAAAATAAAAATACGTCTGATACTAAATGGAATTTTATTCTGAAAAAGGCTACAACTGGAAATATATTAAAACCTGCTGTCAAAATCAACAATCAACCGCGCTGGCGTCCCATAAAACAAACATTTCCATGTCAAAAGGACTCCCAAGATTGCAGAATATTTCAAATGTCTGCTACAACGGTGTGGGGGGAGTGGGTTTGATGGAAGGGGGGGGTGTCAATCAGATATGGAGATCAGACAGACAGTGTCTATGAGCAGAGCGCTTTAAACTTGAGCATTACATCAGAGGGGGGGTGGTGGGTTGTGTGTGTGTGTGTGGGGGGAGGGGAGGGGTCTATGTCTGCTCGCACCCTCCAGATAAGGCCCCCCTAGTGTGTGTGTGTGTGTGTGTGTGTGTGTGTGTGTGTGTGTGTGTGTGTGTGTGTGTGTGTGTGTGTGTGATGACGCAGCAGATAGACTTAACGCAGACAGACGCACCACCTCGCCTTATAAGAACACCGGCTGTTGTTGGTGACCCCTGATGACCTTAAACAAACCTTGACCCCCACGGCAGACGGTTGCATCTGCCCCACCCCCACCCCCCCACTAAAGACAAGGGAGACCCCCCAGCCCAAAAAAAAACACACACCACACACACACACACACACACACACACACACACGCGCAGATTTAAACAATAAAATCCTGCAGTCATCCATCAAATAAAAGGAAAGGCAATTGCATGAAAAAAAATATGCATATGCAAATAAAGCACATGCCATTATGCTAATGATTTTCTGTTATGCTAATTATGTATATATATGCAGCGGGCAGGGAGGGGAGGGGACGTAAGACATTTTCTCTCTATGTGATCCACCGATCATTAGACCACCGCATCACCACATCACTGTGATCCACCGATCATTAGACCACCACATCACTGTGATCCACTGATCATTAGACCACCGCATCACCACATCACTGTGATCCACTGATCATTAGACCACCACATCACCACATCACTGATCCACCGATCATTAGACCACCACATCACCACATCACTGTGATCCACTGATCATTAGACCACCGCATCACCACATCACTGTGATCCACTGATCATTAGACCACCACATCACCCACATCACTGTGATGTGATCCACTGATCATTAGACCACCACATCACTGTGATCCACTGATCATTAGACCACCACATCACCACATCACTGTGATCCACCGATCATTAGACCACCACATCACCACATCACTGTGATCCACCGATCATTAGACCACCACATGAACCACATCACTGTGATGTGATCCACTGATCATTAGACCACCACATCACCACATCACTGTGATGTGATCCACTGATCATTAGACCACCACATCACCACATTACTGTGATGTGATCCACTGATCATTAGACCACCGCATCAACCACATCACTGTGATGTGATCCATCGATCATTAGACCACCGCATCAACCACATCACTGTGATCCACCGATCATTAGACCACCACATCACCACATCACTGTGATGTGATCCACTGATCATTAGACCACCACATCACCACATTACTGTGATGTGATCCACTGATCATTAGACCACCGCATCAACCACATCACTGTGATGTGATCCATCGATCATTAGACCACCACATCACCACATCACTGTGATCCACCGATCATTAGACCACCACATCACCACATTACTGTGATGTGATCCACTGATCATTAGACCACCACATCACCACATTACTGTGATGTGATCCACTGATCATTAGACCACCGCATCAACCACATCACTGTGATGTGATCCATCGATCATTAGAACACCGCATCAACCACATCACTGTGATGTGATCCACCGATCATTAGACCACCACATCACTGTGATGTGATCCACTGATCATTAGACCACCACATCACTTTGATGTGATCCACTGATCATTAGACCACCACATCACTGTGATGTGATCCACTGATCATTAGACCACCACATCACTGTGATGTGATCCACTGATCATTAGACCACCGCATCAACCACATCACTGTGATGTGATCCACCGATCATTAGACCACCACATCACCACATCACTGTGATGTGATCCACTGATCATTAGACCACCACATCACCACATCACTGTGATCCACCGATCATTAGACCACCACATCACCACATCACTGTGATGTGATCCACCGATCATTAGACCACCACATCAACCACATCACTGTGATCCACCGATCATTAGACCACCACATCAACCACATCACTGTGATGTGATCCACTGATCATTAGACACCACATCAACCACATCACTGTGATCCACCGATCATTAGACCACCACATCACTGTGATGTGATCCACTGATCATTAGACACCACATCAACCACATCACTGTGATCCACCGATCATTAGATCACCACATCACTGTGCCGTGCCGCGCGGGTAAAAGAGTAACGTGTGAGGCAGACTAACATCAGTCACTCTACCGTTCACTGTAGTAGAAGAGGTGCGCCTGGTGAGGGTTTAAACCCCGCAGCTATGTCGAGTCTGCCTACAGGAAATACGTAAGCTGCGACCATGAGACCCGTTTCTGAATTCGTCTACAGGGTGAGCAGGAAAGGTGACAGCACTGAGCCCTGGGGAGCGCCCATGATGTACACCAGCACCTCTGAACAGACAACCCTGCAGTCTCACATATTGCAGTCTGCCCGAGAGATTCTTAGATCTTAGATCCATGCCACCAAACCAGTGTGGAAAGTAGACTTTCTAATAACACAAGCCGCCTTTGCATTGGAGAGTAGGTAAACGTAATTATATTTCAGAGGAGAGGCTGGTCTGCATTTCATGGGAGCGCAGGAAGACAACAGTCCCATAGCTCTAATGAGGCATTAGACTAGATCTATACTATACTATACTAGTCTATACTATACTAGTCTATACTATACTATACTATACTATACTATACTATACTATACTATACTATACTATACTATACTATACTATACTATACTATACTATACTGTACTGTACTGTTATGCCAACACCTATGTATGGGCGATTGGGCGTACATACTGTAGGTGGTTCTGGACAACTACCTATCCAATCAACTCGACAGACATAAAAATGTACCTGGAGTCAGCAGCAACGCACATGCCGAGTTTGAAGTTGGTCGGTTGGCCGATTTTTGAGATACGTCTACTAGATGGACGTGTAGGCTATATGCATGTACAGAGATTTTGTGCATTCATTATTTAATAATCCTATCTGTATCAATAGGAATGTGTATATTAGAGTGTTCTAGATAGATGTAATAATACATCAGAGCATTTCAAAAGTTCACTCGTTTTCACATAGCTATAGGGTTCCAGACACACCCAATCATAATGATAAACATTCCAACGCGTTTGTAATGGTCGAAAAACATGACAGACACAAAGTTTGCATGTGTAGCTCATCTGGTTTTACAGCCAAAACAGTTTTAGTTAGCAGCCATTGAGGTTGCGATGGCGACCCCAAAGGTCGCCAGCTGTACATTAATGTCAGATGCTGTCACTTTGTGATACTTCAATAAATGGTTCATACCATATGTTGTAATAATCTGACCTTTATTGCATTTGTCTTTAGTAATTGTTTGCATTATTCAATTTAGGTGTGGTAACAATTTGATTGATTTGTAGCCTTTGTGGGCCGAGGTGCACTGCTTTTCTTTTCTACCTTTCATTACACAATAGGTTGTGACAATTTTTATGTATGAAATATAAGCTGTGTATGCTGTGCTATGCTGTGTATGTGTATGCTTCATGTGCTGTGTGCCAATCACTTAAGTTGAAGCATTTTCTTTAACAAATTTGCTTCATTTCATGATCTAGCTTCACATATGAGTAAACTAAGGTACCGGTACTTGTTTCAGATGTTAGGTATATGTATTTATGACATTTGAGAGATTTTGTGTTGCCAAAATCAACACATTTTAGAAGCAAAAACAGCAGCACATTTTCGTTTTTTGGTTGTATACATTTCTGGCTTGTGACAAAATACTGCAGCAAAATACTGCAGGATGAGAACTTTTAACCCAAAGTCCAGAAGGGTATGAAGGCTATGAAAAAATGCATTGAATGTGTAGTGCCTATGACGTGGGAACGAAACTGAACGAAAAGGGACCTCACAATATGGCCTATCCCAAAAGCAAAGATTTCAGTTGAAAACGTTCGCTGGGAAAGAATAAAAATGTTCAAGATTAAATTAGTAGAGTCGGATACTAAGTTCCTGTTTCTGTGACTCTGGCAAGGATGTTTTGACACATTATGTAACACATGAATCTCAAAAATAAGTGAAATAAAGATAAACGTGCTGGCCAATCTAAAGCCTCTGTCTTCATCCTCTTCCTCATCCTCCTCTTCCTCGTCCCCAACAACAGTGGTGGAAAAAGTACTTAAAATGTTTTACTTAAGTAGGCCTACAAGTATCAATACTGCAATGTGGAATTCCTCATAAACACATGACATAACAACCACACCAAGAGCTCTAATGAAGTACTGTCACCTCATAAACACATGACATAACCACACCAAGGGCTCTAATGAAGTACTGTCACCTCATAAACACATGACATAACAACCACACCAAGGGCTCTAATGAAGTACTGTCACCTCATAAACACATGACATAACAACCACACCAAGGGCTCTAATGAAGTACTGTCACCTCATAAACACATGACATAACAACCACACCAAGAGCTCTAATGAAGTACTGTCACCTCATAAACACATGACATAACAACCACACCAAGAGCTCTAATGAAGTACTGTCACCTCATAAACACATGACATAACAACCACACCAAGGGCTCTAATGAAGTACTGTCACCTCATAAACACATGACATAACAACCACACCAAGGGGTCTAATGAAGTAGGCCTACTGTCAGCTCATAAACACATGACATAACAACCACACCAAGGGCTCTAATGAAGTACTGTCACCTCATAAACACATGACATAACAACCACACCAAGGGCTCTAATGAAGTACTGTCACCTCATAAACACATGACATAACAACCACACCAAGGGCTCTAATGAAGTACTGTCACCTCATAAACACATGACATAACAACCACACCAAGGGGTCTAATGAAGTACTTTCACCTCATAAACACATGGCATAACAAAAATGGTGATGTGGTCCCTTTAAAATTTTGTGTTACATTTTTATTTTTCGTAAATCAATGGTCATACTGCAGCCACACAAAAGCAACAAAAGTAGCAGATCTGCAAGCTCGAAATGTGGTGCAAAGTGACCCGTTTTTACTTGAGCTATACTTTTGATCAATCAATCAATCAACACATAAGGAAAGTTCCTTAGTTTGAGGTCGAGGCAAGTCAGATTTGAGAATTCCCTTGAAGTGAAAGTGAATGTTTTTGGGTGGGTACTAGATCCATATCCGGAGCTGGGGGTGTGGTGGGGAAGGGAGGAGAGGGGAGCGAGGGGAGGTACAATAGGGGACGCCATGGAGGTCAAGGCTTTGACCCCTGGGGGGGGGCTCCCCGGGTATAGGGGACGCTCCTCCAGCCAGGGGGTCCAATCAGACAGATTGGTTGTTGGGGGGAGAGGGGCCCATTTGACACGAGGGGGCACGCACACACACACACACACACACACACACACACACACACACACACACACACACACACACACACACACACACACACACACACACACACACACACACACACACACACACACACACACACACACACACACACACACACACACACACACACACACACACACCCTAGAGGGGTGTTGGTTTGGCAGCCGTTTGGGAAAAGCCATTTCAATCATTCTAAAAGGTTGGCTCTACTCCTCGGTCCGTCCCGTTCTTAACGGCGTCTATACACATTTACAGAGACACGCTAAACGACTTACCGCAAGGACAGACGCCAGTGTCTCACACTGCACCGGAAATAGCAGATCTACAAGCTTGCATCAGGGCGTGTTGTACAACTGATAGAGTACGTGATGGTATACTCGGACTATAACCCTCGACACTATGATGACACATGGGTGGGATTGCTGGTGTCCTAAATACATCATCATCATATCTTGAAATGGGAC
The DNA here is from genome assembly GCF_963924005.1 of Protomyctophum bolini. Classification (NCBI taxonomy): domain Eukaryota; kingdom Metazoa; phylum Chordata; class Actinopteri; order Myctophiformes; family Myctophidae; genus Protomyctophum; species Protomyctophum bolini. The sequence continues at coordinate 29,572,042 of NC_137866.1, read as the reverse complement.
TCTGAACCCCACCACACCAGATCAAGTCATTTCCCCAAATTCAAGATACCAAAAGTTCACTCTGAACTTGGTAGATCTGCTTTTGGCTTCTGTGGCCCTAAGACATGGAATCACCTGCAAACTACATTAAAATTGACCACATTGGTAGTACCCTTGAGTCGTTTGAAAACCTTGGTGAGCTACCTTGGTGAACAATATGTAACTGTTTTTAGATCGTTTCGAAATTTGTCTTAGCTTCTATTTGTAACCTGTAATTCATATGTATATATTTTTGTTTTCCTGATCTTGTATTGTGGTGTTTTTTATATGATATTGTATTACTCAACGACACTGAAAATGAGTTTAATTAGTGTTAGTGAGTGTAATTTCGAGAATAAATAAAACTTGAATGAATGAATGAATGAATGAATGCATGTGTGAAGGCCGCGTAGTAGCCCCAACCTCTAGGAATAGAGAAAATAGCAGTAAAGTAAGTAAGTGGGGCGCAGGCATTGGTCCGACGCGCAACAGTCAGACACATGCGTGGCCTGTTAAAACTCACCCGTGGCTCCCATGTGAGGTTATAGGGTTTGGTTGGGGCGCCAGTCTTTATGCCTGCACACTTAGTATGTCAGAAAACACACCAAAGTAAAAGTAACTAAGTTGGCTACATTGGCTACAAGTGTGGTAGCCTGCTTAAGTACAATTTGTGAAAATAGCTGATCTACATCTGATAGTGACAATAGCTGATCTTGATCTGCTATTGTCACTATTTTCACAAGCATCCAAGGACACAAGCATCCAAGGACACAAGCATCCAAGGACCAGGCTTCGGCCTCCCAAACATCCAACATTAGAAGAGCTATTTGAATACCTTCTCAAGACACCTTGTTTCATTAGCTTTTCACATTTTAGTGTTTTTAGAGTTTAGCATTTTATGTCTTGATTGATTGGTTGATGGCATGCGACTCCGTTGTTGCCTCACTTTGTTTTAGTCTCGCTCTGAGCAGCACTCTGGTCAATTGCAATTGTTGAAAACAGGCTCTATAAAATTAATTAATTTGATTAATGGTATGTTCAGTTAAAGTACTGCAGCACTTTAACCGAAGTACAGTTTTAACAGAGCAACTTTCCCTCATAGTTGTATTGTAGTAATATTTGACCATTTGCCTACACTGGGATCGAGTACTTTGTCAAACCACGATTTAGAATGTAGGCATTTAGCAGACTGCTCTTAGTCCAGAGTGATTTACAGTAAAGCAAGAACAGCACATGGTAATACACAGACAATTGTTCAAGTCGCTCCGGTCCGAGTTCAAGTCGAGTCCCAAGTCGTTTGGTCCCAAGTCCAAGTCGAGTCCCAAGTCAGTCCAAACCCTCAGGTCCGAGTCCCAAGTCGAGTCCCAAGTCATTTGGTCCCAAGTCCAAGTCGAGTCCCAAGTCAGTCCAAACCCTCAGGTCCGAGTCCCAAGTCGAGTCCCAAGTCATTTGGTCCCAAGTCCAAGTCGAGTCCCAAGTCTTTCTGTTGTGGGCAAGTCAAGCCGAGTCACAAGTCGAGTCACAAGGTTGTGTCAAGTCTAGAATTTGAATTTTGTTATTTGTCATGTGACTTGTCATGATTATGAATTGATTACCCAGGACCGAATGGAAACAAGACAGCAAGGACTTTTTTCAGTGATCCCTTTTTGATCAGTGTTTGACTGTACCCTATACCGAATACATTTCTGCCAATAAAGTATTCAATCAATGAATCAATAGATATTCCCCACTGTATTTCACTGTACTATGGCTCCCCCTAATGGCCGTTTTGTCCCTGTACGCTGGAGCAGAGGCAGTGCAATCTGCGCATGCTCACAACTGTCACTGTGTGCCTCCGTGTTGACACTAGTTTACAGAGTAGACACAACTTCACACTTAGTACATATGGAAATATGGAATATACAATTGGATCTGGGTGTCTTTCAGCAACACTAACTCAAAGGTAGGAAGCAACTTTTCAATCTACTGCAGCTGTGTGGTGAAAATAAAGGTTTTGCCTTAGTGTGCGAGTGGAGTTGCGCTGCACACCGACGCTGTATTCAAATACTGTATGCTCGGAAACAAAACAAGTCACAAGTCATCTTGTCTCGAGTCGAGTCGAGTCGGGAGTCATTGGCTAGCAAGTCGGAGTCAAGTCTCAAGTCTCGTTGGTCTTTTACCTTCCAAGTCCGAGTCGAGTCGCAAGTCTTTACATTCAAAGTCTGAGTCGAGTCGCAAGTCTTTACATTCAAAGTCTGAGTCGAGTCGCAAGTCGTCAAATATGCGACTCGAGTCAGACTCGAGTCGAGTCACTATGACTCGAGTCCAATTGTCTGGTAATACATCAAATACATATATAAATACAAGATCATAATTAAATTAAGAACCTACAGTATCATCCGTCTAAAAGCTCAGACTTGGATGGTTATAGAGCGGCGTGATTACATACAAAGTCAATGCAAAGACGAGAAGTTGCGTGAACGGGCGTGGCACGACCTGACGCAGCACAAATGGAACGAACTGAGGCCAATATAATATATATCCAGGTCCGCACGCATGCTTTACAGTATAAATATCCGCACATTGAACACTATAGAATGCTATAGAATGCCAGGTCAATAATGACCTGGCATCTGTCTATACTGTACATATAATGCTGTCTAACATCATTTTAGCCTTTGCATACGCCTGTAAGGTCGCCGAGGCTACGGCAAGTGGCATACGGTCTAAGATGGAGTCTGAAGAGGTGGGTTTTCAGACTATGGCGGAAGATTGGGATGCGAGTCTGCAGTTCTGATTGCAATGGGAAAGTTCATTCCACAGTTTTGGAGCCAGAAGGCTCCACCGTATGCTCTGTGTTCTGTGCTGTGCCCGTTCCCCACGGGGTGTTGGAGCACATCTTCTCTATCCCTGTGGAGGTCAGCCAGCCAGCCACATTATAATGAATGGCATTTTTATAGCACTTTTATAGTGCTCAAAGTGCTTTACAATGGTCCATTCATTCATTCATACATTTGGGAGGTGAATCGGCGAACAGTCGACGCCAGGGTCCTCACTTCACACATTCACACACACCAATGGTGTCGAGATAGCACCGACCGACTCATTGGAGGCAATGTAGGGTTCAGTGTCTTGCCCAAGGACACTTCGACATGTGGACAGGAGGAGGAGCCGGGATTCGAACCGCCGACCCACAGATCATTGGACGACCTGCTCTACCTCCTGAGCCACAGCTGGTGGTTATGAAAGAGACAGACAGTTGAAAAGCGGACATTTTTAACTAAAATATTGGCTTCTGGGAGGTCCCTGGAATTACATATTTTGAGATGGGGGTCCGTGGCCCAATAGAGATAATTCTGGGGGTCCAGTTTTTCTAACCGGCTTCGGGTCTAAATGGGTTAACAACTACCCATGTGTTCAGCGTGTGCGCGACGACGATGCCTACAGCCGCTACGGACAAACAATAATTCCTCTTCAGAGAATTAAAAGTGAAAATAAAAAGTGAAGCGGCCTCGGGAGGCCATACAGCTCTGAGTGGCGCCGTGTTGGCCAACGGTCCAGGAGTCTTATCTCCTGTTCCTGTTTCCGTAGCATGAGTCCTGGACACCCTCTGGACATGACGCCGAAATGTCGCCGGGACTTATTACACCCCCCCCCCCCCCAGTTCAACCCGTCAAGGTTCAAGGGTTCAATGCTGTACTTTATTGTTCCATCTTGTGTACAGGTACATTGTAGCCTACATAAGAGTAAAACTTATTTTGGTTTGGCTTCCTTTCAGACAATGCAGCAGCATAGACAATAACAGCAGAATGATGATAGAATAACCTCAACGATTTAAAGGGATTGTGACATTAAAAAAGTTTTTGTAATTTTTCATTACAAAAAAGCTCCAAAATTGGAACGTTAATTATGAATTGAGTGGGAAAAACTATACCTATATTAGATTGTTAACACCATGAAACTTCCCCAATTGAGTACTTACACGAAGACAATGATTTATTGTATTTACAATTTTACATTTTTTAATATGCAAATGAGGCATTATGTAGGAAAATATGCAAAGAAAATCGAAATTATGAAAAAGCTACTACTGTGGAAAGGTCATCATGTATTAATTGATAACCTTTCCACGCATTCATTTTGATTTAGCTATTATTTGAATTGAAATACTGAATTATTTTATGCTATTTTTTATTGAAATCCTTGAAAAGTTCAAATTGTATTTAATTTCAACAATGCCTTTGATTATAGTTATGTCAACTTTCTTTATGAACTAAATACAAATACATTGGACATTTTAATACTAGTCATTAAGATACTAATTTAAACTAGAAGTTATTAAAGCGGGCCATGTTTCCATGGAACAGCTGAAATCAATAATATATCACTATTGTGATATTACCTGATGATCGTATAAGTAAATCCAGACAGAGCTCGGAATTAACTGTTTTACGTGGTAGGACTGGTGCTACCAATTTCAAAACCCACCAAAATGTAAGGAGCAAGTTCTACAGTCTGAAGAGGTGGGTTTTCAGACTATGGCAGAACATTGGGAGTGAGTCTGCAGTTTGGTCACATATGTTCACTCCCTAAATGACAAATCATGGACAAATTAAGGATGTTTACTTGCAAAGCACAAAGAGGCTACAGTACAAACACGCAGGTACACACACACACACACACACACACACACACACACACACACACACACACACACACACACACACACACACACACACACACACACACACACACACACACACACACACACACACACACACACACACACACAGACAAAGAGATAGAGAGACACAGAGAGAGAGAGACACCGAGATAGAGACAGAGAGAGAGAGAGAGAGGGGGGGGGGGTGGGAGTAACTCTAAGGGAATGTTCATGTCTTCTTCTCCGCCTGTGGAGAACTCTGGCCAAGAATCAGGGAGAGAGGAGCTGGTTGCTAGGCGACAGGTTGTGGTTGCCATGGTGAATTTAAGTGGAACAGCTGGTCCAATCAGCATAAAGTGCGGGCAGGCGGGGGCAGAGCCATGAGAGAGGCTCATGCCAACACACAACTTGCGTGCGCACACACACACACACACACACACAGGAAGAGGGAGGCTGCTGTGCTGAGGCATGCAGACTAGAGGAGAGGAGAGGAGAGGAGAGGAGAGGGTGGACGGGTAAGTAGAAGTGTAAAAAATGAAAGAGGTCAGAAGGACAGGAAAGGACAGTTTGTGGAAACAAGATGGCCGCCAGGTCAAATAAACATACCAGATCACTCGGAGATCAGACTGGCAGCCAAATCCAGCCTAGAATCAGATTTGTGCCACATCCATCCAGATTGGAATCTGATAGGTTTCAATTCAGTCTAAACACAAACAAACAATTCACATGGAATCCCATTTAGACCAGGTTACTGCATGTGTTCAGACTGAGACGGATCTCCTGAAATAAGATTTTAATCATATTTGAAACCACCTCTGAATGTGGCTCAAGTCACATTTGTAAAAATCTGGATTTCATGTGGCTTCTTTGCGTTTAGACTTAGGCCTATTTAAACAAATCAGATTCCAATTTAACCTGACTCCGATTGCGGCAGTATTGAGTTAAGCACACACACACACACACACACACACACACACACACACACACACACACACACACACACACACACACACACACACACACACACACACACACACACACACACACACACACACACACACACACACACACAGCTCTTGCTCTACAAACGCCTCGCATGGACGAGCACAGAGGAAGGGGTGTGTGTGTGTGTGTGTGTGTGTGTTGTAAAGCAAAAGAAAACACAAAACTATTTCCTTTTAACTGCAATTGGAATCAGAAAAAAGTTAGAATACAAAAAGGCAATGCATTGCTTACCGGCAAAAATAAATGATATGCTCACCCGACCTTTTAGTCTGAGTCATCTGTTGGGTCCTTTGTTATACAAGCTCTGTTTGTTTGTCAGAACTCAGAAGCTTCCCTACCAAACTTTCTTTCCTTCCCTTAAGGTAAAGTTCTTCGGTCAGACAGGCATTTTTTGCGTTCACTTCTGAATATGTGTATAGTATTGGTCTTTAAAAGAGTGTGTTTGGCAAAGAAAAAAACCACACCAAACCCTCTTCTTACTGCCCAAAATGGAACCCAGGCTCGGCGCCTCACTTCCTGTTCTTTCATAGCTTCCTGGAAATATTGCTATCACCCCCCTTTCCCCACAGCTCCCCTTGTG
>NC_137866.1:29485797-29560797 GCF_963924005.1 Protomyctophum bolini | reverse complement strand
TCCTCCCTGACCCCAGTTAACCCCTGGGGTAAAAAAAATAACCGTAGGTTTCATTTTTGGCTAGGTGGACTAGCCTTCATCCAATCAGGATAGAGAGGAGCCTTCCTCTGGTGGACACAACATCTGCTGTACACGCACGCACGCACGCACACAGAGAGAGAGAAATATCCATCCATTCATCTTCAACCGCTTATCCGTAGTCGGGTCACGGGGGCAACAGCTCCACCAAGAGTGTTCCAGACTTCCCTCTCCAGAGCAACATTAGTGACTTCCTCCTGCGGGGATCCCGAGACGTTCCTTGGTCTGACGCGCCTTGGTCTGCCCCGGGGTCTCCTCCCAGTGGGACGTGCTGGGAAGTGCATTTAAAAACGTAATTTGCGCTGAAAGAATATATATATTCAAAGATTTGCACCACATTTTGAAGATTTTTCAAAAATAGCAGATCTACAAGCGTTTTTTTCTCACAGCGTCCCAGGGCCAAACCTCTTGACCGGACGGGCGAGACACACACACACACACACACACACACACACACACACACATACTCCCAGCACTATTTGCCAATCAGCAAAGAGTGCTGGGGGATGGGAGAGGTCACAGAGGTCATGGTATACCAAGCGATTCTCAACATGTGGGTCCCAGAGTATACAACAAGCAGTCCAGAGTATACAACAAGCTGTCCAGAGTATACAACAAGCAGTCCAGAGTATACAACAAGCAGTCCAGAGTATACAACAAGCAGTCCAGAGTATACAACAAGCAGTCCAGAGTATACAACAAGCAGTCCAGAGTATACAACAAGCAGTCCAGAGTATACAACAAGCAGTCCAGAGAATACAACAAGCAGTCCAGTGTATACAACAAGCAGTCCAGAGTATACAACAACCAGTCCAGAGTATACAACAAGCAGTCCCCCAAATATTTGCGATATGAAAACGTAATAGGCCTATGTGTAGACCTACTAGGTTAGCTCCATTGATCCAATTAACCACTTAAACCCCATACATTGTTAAGCGGAGTCCCTCTGGGCTCTATACTAGTAACCTTTATGTTTTCACTCAATCGACAACCTCACAAACTGTCGCAACACGACGTGTTGTGAGCATGTGTAGCGGGGTGGGAAAAAGAGGGGACCAAGTGCCATGGGGCTCCAGGATCAACAAAGTATTGTAGAGTTTAAGTGGTTAACACAGTTTGTTGATTGTTTGATCGATAAAATAAACATTGCACTGAATGTGGCCAGACATGCACGCATGCGTGCACACACACGCGCACACACACAGACACACACACACACACACACACACACACACACACACACACACACACACACACACACACACACACACACACACACACAGTTGAGAGGACTCTAGAGTCTAGACTCTAGATTATAATACACATTGAGTTGTGACTATCTTCTTTCTATAATGCCAGGTGGTCGACGTTTGGTCGACGATTGATTGACAATTTGCGTCCTCACTTTTCTTCATTTTGTATCCTCAAATACGTGCATTGCTCAGCCAATAAAATCAATCGCTATGGGATACACACATACACACATGCACACACAAAGCTAGGCATAGGAGGGGCTAGCGCACCTCGTAAATATTGAAACACATAATGGTGTGTAAAAAGAAAGAAAATCTAAAATGTGTCAGGGGCAAAACCAAGACCAAGGCCTATATCTTGTGCCACTCCTAAACTTATTTACCTTTTTTGAGTGGTGCAACCAAAGGAACAGCGTTGTCCCTATGGGACTATGTTTAGAGTACCAATGTTTAGAGTACCAATGTTTAGAGTACCAATAGGGGGTGCTGTTGCACCACTCGCTTCAGACTGGTCTGATTTTTTTGTACTATTTTGAAATAGTTCAAACAGCCGGTCTACAAGCTCACAACGTGTCGATGTAGATATTTGTATTTGTTTTAACCGGCCCACATGTGCGTTCCTCCACAGCATTACATTCACAGAAAACCACCAAATTTTTAGGTTTAATTGATTAATTTATTAACGGGTGATTAATCGATTAACTATTGACATCCCTATAATAATGTACATATTGACGGCCCCTGCTTGCTTATATCAAGCAGACTTGGCAACACTCGGGGAGGGGGGTGGTGGGGGTGGGCGAGCCCCTCGCATTCACATCAGCGGGCCGGCTGCGTGATCGCAGAGGACAGCTTACGACACACACACACACACACACACACACACACACACACACACACACACACACACACACACACAAACACAAACACACGACACACAACACACACACATACACACATGCACAAACACGCACGCTAACACACACACACACACACACACACACACACACACACACACACACACACACACACACACACACACATACACACACACACACACACACACACACACACACACGAGGCAGAGGACAGCTTACGAGGCCCCTGGGATTGTTCCGCTGGGACAATGGCTTCTTTTGTCCACGTGTTTCTCTTTATTCACGCCGGACAATGCTGGAGGACCCTCCTGGATCCTCCTGCACCCTCCTACACCCTCCTACACCCTCCTACACCCTCCTGCACCCTCCTGCACCCTCCTACACCCTCCTACACCCTCCTACACCCTCCTACACCCTCCTGCACCCTCCTACACCCTCCTGCACCCTCCTACACCCTCCTACACCCTCCTACACCCTCCTGCACCCTCCTACACCCTCCTACACCCTCCTGCACCCTCCTGCACCCTCCTACACCCTCCTACACCCTCCTGCACCCTCCTGCACCCTCCTGCACCCTCCTACACCCTCCTGGACCCTCCTACACCCTCCTGCACCCTCCTACACCCTCCTGCACCCTCCTACACCCTCCTACACCCTCCTACACCCTCCTGCACCCTCCTACACCCTCCTACACCCTCCTACACCCTCCTGCACCCTCCTGCACCCTCCTGCACCCTCCTACACCCTCCTACACCCTCCTACACCCTCCTGCACCCTCCTACACCCTCCTGCACCCTCCTGCACCCTCCTACACCCTCCTACACCCTCCTACACCCTCCTGCACCCTCCTGCACCCTCCTGCACCCTCCTGCACCCTCCTACACCCTCCTACACCCTCCTACACCCTCCTGCACCCTCCTGCACCCTCCTGCACCCTCCTACACCCTCCTACACCCTCCTGCACCCTCCTGCACCCTCCTGCACCCTCCTGCACCCTCCTACACCCTCCTACACCTCCTACACCCTCCTGCACCCTCCTACACCCTCCTACACCCTCCTGCACCCTCCTGCACCCTCCTGCACCCTCCTGCACCCTCCTACACCCTCCTACACCCTCCTACACCCTCCTACACCCTCCTGCACCCTCTACACCCTCCTGCACCCTCCTACACCCTCCTACACCCTCCTACACCCTCCTACACCCTCCTGGACCCTCCTGCACCCTCCTACACCCTCCTACACCCTCCTACACCCTCCTGGACCCTCCTGCACCCTCCTACACCCTCCTACACCCTCCTACACCCTCCTGGACCCTCCTGCACCCTCCTACACCCTCCTACACCCTCCTACACCCTCCTACACCCTCCTACACCCTCCTACACCCTCCTGCACCCTCCTACACCCTCCTACACCCTCCTACACCCTCCTGGACCCTCCTACACCCTCCTACACCCTCCTACACCATCCTGGACACTTTACACGTAACGAAATGTTTGCAAAATTACACCTCTCCATCCATGGGCCCCTCTCTCTAGGTCGTTTCCAGTCGTCCCGATTCTCCATACATCCGGCCAGTTCGTTGGTACTTTGCACTCCTGCATCGCTCTTGAGTTAGAGTACATGCACGTATGTTAGCGCGGGGCGTCCTCGTGATCGATGCCCGTGTGTTGGTTCCCAGAGCACCAGTTTGCTGGCTGGCAGTTCTTGATGCCTTTGGCAGTGTCCTGCTAGTGTCATTCTCCTGGCTGCTATTTTCTGGCTCACCCTTGGTAATCCCTCATACAGAGTCTTGTTAGTGACGTGTACAGTCATGTTGATGTTAAGTACTGCACGCAGCATTCTGGTGTAGCACCCGTCAAGGGACTTCTGCAGGGTTGGCTTCAGGGTCCAGCATTCACTGCCGTATAGGAGAACCGACTCCACTGTTGTGTAGAAGAAGCTGAGTTTGATTTGTCGGGGGAGATTTGAGTTCCATACACTGGTCATGGCATTCAGGGCCCTCCAAGTGCCTTCCTCACTTTCAGATCTTGCTCGGTTGAGTTGACCCATGAGCCCAGGTACTTGAAGTCCTTGACTTCCTTCAGCACCGTGCCTCCTGTTGTTGTTGTTGTTGTGAGAGGTGGATGTTCCGGTGAGATGTTGTAGGTGATAACTTCAGTTTTCTTGGCATCCACACACCCCTAACCCTCCACAAGAATAGCCTTTACCCTGACTATATGAGAGAGAGAGAGAGAGAGAGAGAGAGAGAGAGAGAGAGAGAGAGAGAGAGAGAGAGAGAGAGAGGAGAGAGAGAGAGAGAGAGAGAGACAGAGACAGAGAGAGAGAGAGAGACAGAGAGAGAGAGCATGTTAAAGGGCACTAAAGGTGCACTAATATTTTATAAATAGGTCAACAGCACAAATGACTTTAGTTTTGTGGATTAATTTTACTTTTACTGCGTAGCCCCCAGCCCCCCACAAAATGAACGGAACGACTATAATCAAAACCAGAGCAGAACTCCCACCACGGGACTCGGGCAATCAATTAAAACAGTTGCAACCACTGTATTAATTTCATACAGCTTAAGTTAATAAAAATCTGAACTATCCCTTTAAGGAAAGAAGAAAAAAAATACAGATTTGAGTGTTTTTCTTCATACATTTAAACATGGTCAACTATAATATATATATACACCCCTCTCTCTCGTGTGCGTGCATGCGTGCGTGTGTGTGAGTCCAGCTGTGCCTAGCGAGGCCTTCAACTGCATTTCGGAAATCGGTATGACTTCCCTGGGAAAGTTGGTCTACACACACACACACACACACACACACACACACACACACACACACACACACACACACACACACACACACACACACACACACACACACACACACACACACACACACACACACACACACACACACACACACACACACTTCTATATCATTGTCGTATTTATGGTGCTGGACATGCATACAACAATGACAATTAATTATTATCCTCATTATTAATCCTATCATATTATTATTTTGAGTAGGTTTTATAGGTTTCTTAATTGGTTGAGTGGGGGGGGTAATGTAATAATGATAAACAGAATACAAGTATAGCTGCCCATTTCGACCTGAAGACGATTCTACAAATCACGAGAGTTTTCTGGAAAAAAAACATGTTTCTATGTCAGTGGTTTCTCAAACATTTTCAAGGACCCCCAAAAATATATATTGTATTGTATTTGGCCGACCCCCATCTGAAAATATGTTGTCGTCGTCGTCGTCCCCCCCAGAAGCAAAGATTTGATTTAAAAACATTAGCCCTGAAAGAATATATATTCAAAGATTTGAGTTAAAAACATTAGCTCTGAAAGAATATATATATATTCAAAGATTTGCGGCACATTTTCACGATTTTTCAAAAATAGCAGACCTACAAGTTCGTAGCGCGCTTGTAGATCTGCTATTTTCAACAGCTAAAGCATAACATTAGGGGTTAAGCTACAGAAACGTTGGGGAAACAGTGCTGTTCGTCGGCTACCTTTTTTCACTGACAAAAACTAAATGGAAACTAAATGAAAACTATAAGCTATGATGACTAAAACTATAAGACTAAATATATTGACAATTTCGTTAACAAATGAAAACCATAGACTACAATGTTAGGAAGTGACTATTGGACAAGAGATCCAGTATAAGTCATTTTACGCTTGCAGGTTGCATGCTGAAAATAGCAGATCTATATCATCAAAATACATTTTTGTAGACTAAATTAACTGTCGATTTAGTCGACTAAAATCTTATGACATTTAGCCGACTAAGAGACTGTGAGTTTTTTTTAATGTGCTGTCAAAATCAACACTGCATCATGCACACATGATGCAACTTCTCAACAACAGCATTATATGTATCACCTCCGGAAAAAAGGAATATAGGCATATTTTTTTTTCTTCTTCCCCCCAAGCGGACCCCCTAAAACGTTGAGGGGGGGGTGCTGTAATGCACGCGGTTCGTTCGTAATTCGCACAACAACTGGAGAGGCCGACAGACTCTCCTCTCTCTTTTGTCGGGGTTTTTAGGGGCTATTGTGGTGGTGGTGGCGGGGAGGGGGTGATGGGGGCTAATGAGGGGGCTCCGGGGCGACCCCCCGATGGGGTGGGGGGGTCCCAAAGGGAAAGGGAGGACCGTTAAGGACAGCTATAGCTGAGGGAGTGCTGGATGAATGGACGGGTGGGGGTCTCTTCCCCCTCCTGAATGTCATTGTAATGCACGGGGATGGTCAACTCCCCCTGCCATTCAATTCATTCATTCATTCATTCAGTCAGTCAGTCAGTGAGCATTCAGAGATGTGGACTAGTGTGGAGGAGGCCGCTTTCTGCAATCTGCAGCACAGAGGAGAGGAGAGGAGAGGAGAGGAGAGGAGAGGAGAGGAGAGGAGAGGAGAGGAGAGGAGAGGAGAGGAGAGGAGAGGAGAGGAGAGGAGAGGAGAGGAGAGGAGAGGAGAGGAGAGGAGAGGAGAGGAGAGCTTCAAATCTATACGTAAGATTTGAGCTTGTGTTTGTTTTTTGGGGGGGTTTTGCTCATTTTTGGAGGTTCGGGTTGGTCTTATTTCTCTCTCCCACGAGAGCTGGCAGCACATGGAGAGGAGAGGAGAGGAGAGGAGAGGAGAGGAGAGGAGAGGAGAGGAGAGGAGAGGAGAGGAGAGGAGAGGAGAGGAGAGGAGAGGAGAGGAGAGGAGAGGAGAGGAGAGGAGACGGCATGGTCTGACCGCATGTGCAAACTGCATTTTGAATTATTTCCATGTCGTTCTGCATGCGAACCATCTCGTCTCGCCAGACATCGTGCAGGCCTCTATAACAGGACACACACGGAGGCTATTTTATTTTTTTAACCTACTATACTTCTTTCTTTTACACTTGTTAACCGGACGATTTTCCTGAGCTGGCTCTATGGACTATAGCTGCTGACACCATGCACACTCTTCGCCTTCCTTCCTTCCCCCCCAAAAGAAACAACCGATCTACAAGCTCACAAGGCAGCATGCATTTCTGCCTTGTGAGCTTGCAGATCGGATATTTATTTCATTTTATGAAGCTATAATGTTGTGTTCCCCAACTATGGTCGGATGCTGCAAGCATGGATGGATGCATTTCTTTTTAGGCTACTATCTTCCATTGGAGGGCCTATTGGACGGATAGCTACACATGTTGCACTGCAGTGCTTGATTCATGGATGGATCCATGTAGGCTATCCTGCAGTGCTGCTGTAACCAAATGGACGCATGCAGCCATGCAGGGATGGATCCACATAGGCCTATAGGCCTATACTACTGAGTAAGACCCAAATGAACATTATATTCATACTCTGGTGTAATATAATAACAAGTCTTAAAATATGTGTAGCCTTTGCATGGTTTCGTCCTCAAAGTAGGAGTCTTTTGTATTGACTTGTGCTTTCGATTGCAATGTACATTCCTACATACTGTGAAATTAACATATTCAATCAATCATTCATTCAATCAATCATTCAATCAATCAATCAATCAGTCAATCAATAAAAAAACAAAGGAATGGTAAATAACCGCCGTGGATATAATGTATATGCTGTGCTTTGGACTAAATACTATCAGTATTTCTTATTGCATTCTACGATCATTATTATTATTTGCATTGTAACACATGCTGGTGTTTTGGCAGTGAGGAGCCATTAGGCCTCGCTCTCTAGACTTCCAGTGTATAATGATTAATGAATGAATGAGGATCCTATTGTAATGTAAATGTCATTCTGATGTGAAACAATAATGACCACATGTTGTCTCCTTTAGAATCGCTGTAATAATAATAATAATAATCTAAATGATCACAAAAAGAATCACACCCGTGTGAAGTGAGGTGCCGCTTTACCCTTATCGTCTTACGTCATCGCGATATCTTAACATAACATCATTAAACCCGATTTGCTCAGTGACATTAAACTCATGTTCATTGTCATTGTCGTTTTTAATGTTTGTCTAGGAAAGACAAACATTAAACCTGTTTTTTTTGCTAAAGAGCCCGTTTTTCACACACACCACCCATCTATCCATCTACCCACCCACCCACCCACCCACCCACCCATCCATCCATCCATCCATCCATCCATCCATCCACCCACCCATTCACCCACCCATCCACCCATTCACCCACCCATCCATCCATCCACCCACCCACCCACCCACCCATTCACCCACCCACCCACCCACCCATTCACCCACCCATCCATCCATCCACCCACCCACCCACCCACCCACCCACCCATCCATCCATCCATCTATCCATCCACCCACCCACCTACCCATCCATCCATCCATCCATCCACCCACACACCCATTCACCCACCCACCGACCCACCCACCCATTCACCCACCCACCCACCCATCCATCCATCCATCCATCCATCCACCCACACACCCACCCATTCACCCACCCACCTATCCATCCATCCACCCACCCACCCATTCACCCACCTACCCATCCATCCATCCATCCATCCACCCACACACCCATTCACCCACCCACCCATCCACCCACCCACCCATTCACCCACCCACCCATCCATCCATCCATCCATCCACCCACCCACCCATTCACCCACCCACCTATCCATCCATCCACCCACCCACCCATTCACCCACCCACCCATCCATCCATCCATCCATCCACCCACCCACCCATTCACCCACCCATCCATCCATCCATCCACCCACCCACCCATTCACCCACCCACCCATCCATCCACCCACCCACCCACCCACCCATCCATCCACCCACCCACCCACCCATCCATCCATCCATCCATACAAACGTTTTAATAATATTATTATGAATAGAGAGGATTACAAATCAATACATTCATGGCAGAGAGGACATCAAATTAAGTTAAAATGGCTGTAACTGCGACCCGTTTTTGTTTAAAAATGACTCCAAATCAACTCCACAACTCCTAAATCCACTCGAATGATAACGACAGCATCCATATACTTTGTTGATGCACTTGTGTTTGGTCCATATATGTAGGCCTGTATACATTTAAAAGATAGCAGCCTATAATTTTGTGTTTATGTTATAGGACAAAAATGCTGATTGCTCAGATACATATCTATGACGTAAATGCTCCATTCATTGTCAATGGGAATGCAATGTTTTTGTAAGACAAAAATCTACACTATAGCTGAATATAGGAAAACAAATCATCACTCATCACTCTTACAGTATATAGACTGCTAAACCACAACCCCGTTGACTTAATATCCTACAGAATATTCTATAAAATGTACATTCAATCGAGCGATGGCACTGTAAAAAAATACAATGCATTTATTTTTAAACAGGCTTTACATCTAATGGATTCAACTTTATTTAAATTAAATACCTCCGAGGAACATAAACAGATCATTTTAGTGACCCTGCACCCTCTCTCTCTCTCTCTCTCTCTCTCTCTCTCTCTCTCAATTCAATTCAATTCAATTCAATTCAATTCAATTCAATTCAATTCAATTCAATTCAATTCAATTCAATTCAATTCAATTCAATTGGCATGATAAAACGTTTCCATTGCCAAAGCAAAAGTGGAACAAGACAATCATGAGATAAAACAATGTATATGTAGGCTACAAATATACAAGTAACAAGCCTTTTACTGCAGTGGTTCCCAAACTCTTTCATGTCAAGGACCCCCACATTGACACTCATTAGCCCGCGGGACCCCCAATTGAAAACATATGCCAAGGACCCCCCATAAGAGAAGATTTTTAAGGTGGTTTTCAACCATTTTCATTTCAAGGACCTCCAGTTTAAAAATGTAAAAAAGAACCACTGCTCATCCGCTGAAAAACTTAAGTGAGGTGCTGGAGCCACAAAGGGAACATGAAATAAATAAAGGGAAGCTCCGCACACTCAGATTTGCGTACAATCAATGTATTTATTAACTGACCTTCTTCAGGTATCCTTCAAGGACTTCCAGTTTGCAGTTTGACATGCATATGCAGTCCCCTAATTTAATGGTATTTCTATCTATGGGACCCTGCAATGTATATTGTAAAATCACTGTCAATTTAACTCTCAGAGTGTACAAATAGAACCAAATGGACCCATTATTAGGGTTTGGTTGTGGCTGGAAGGATTTACATACAACCAAATGGACCGCAGCGTATCCATTTGTATACAGACCCATAAGGGTCCATTTGGTTCCTATCATTTGGCTGCATGGGAACTCCCTCAAGGACCCCTAGCTAGCAGTGTTGTTTTCGTTGACTAAAACTATGACGAAAAATGTTCGTCGACTACCTTTTTTCACTGACGAAAACTACACAGAAACTAAATGAAAACTAAGCTACGATGACAAAAATTAAGACTAAATATTTCGTCAACAAATAAAAACTAGACTTAAAAGGGACTATTGGACAAGAGATCCAGTATAAGTCATTTTACACTTTTACAGCAAGTGCAAAATCAGCCATTAGGACGGCATCAAGGCCTGCCAAAATACATTTTAGTCGACTAAATCACCGTAGATTTAGTCGACTAAAATTGCGTGACTAGACTAAACTAGACTAAGGCTAAAACATTTCAAGTGACTAAAATGAGACTAAAACGAAATGAAAACTGTTCAAAAGACTATGACTGAAACTAAAATCAAAATGTGCTGCCAAAAACAAGGGTCCCCGCCGGACCCCACTTTGGAAACCACTGTCTTACAGCAGGCTATAGATGGAGGTTGTTGTGTCATCATCATCATTGTGTTTGCTGCCTTTATTTATACTTTTGTACAGTCAATCTGCTGCCCTGCTGCGATCAATGCAGTGTTGATTTCGTCGACAACAAACTAAGACGAAAAATGATCGTCGATGACTACCTTTTTTCACTGACGGAAACGTCATAAAAACTAAATAAAAACGAAGCCATGCTAAATATACTGTCGCTTTTGTCAACAAATAAAAACTAGACTAAAATGTTAGGAATTAAGGGACTAGTGGACGAGGTCCAGTATAAGTAAAAGTCGTTTTACACTGCTGAAAATAGCAGATCTACAAGCTTGTTGTAGATCGGCTATTTTCAGCGTGTAAAATCAGCCATTACGACGGCATCAAGGCTCGCCAAAATACATTTTAGTAACACTAACACTAAAACATGTTAGTTCAAAGACTATGACTAAACTAAAATAGAACTTTGCTGCCAAAAACAACAATGGAATAAATATGGGGCGTGTTTGGGAAAAAACGCACCAGAGCGTTCTCGCCTATTAGTTTGCATTGCACAATGTGCTCAGTGCGCTATTTCCCAACACGCCCATATATAGGGCTCCATTTTCATCACCGCTAAACCCCTTATCCCTAAACTTCTTTGCCTTTTTTTACTATTTTGAAAAACATTTTTGAATAGTTCAACTAGCCAATCTACATTGACACGTTGTGAGCTTGTAGACTGGCCATTTTAACTACTCAAAAATATTAAGCAAAATAGTAAAAAAAAAAGGCAAAGAAGTTTAGGGATAAGGGGTTTAGTGGTAACGGAAATGGAGCGCTATGTCTCACTACTCACTTCCTGTAGAGCGGCGCAGTCCCGCCCCCTTTCATGACGAGGAGTTTTTGAATTTCTCATTAATTTATTCCCATAGACGTTTCAAAAAGTATTTATTTAAAGACGTAAACCCATTCTGGGTGGGAACACCTTGGTGTTTCAAGCATTATGTTATACTTTTAGCTATTGAAAAGATCTACAAGCTTGTAGATCTGCTATTTTTGAAAGAATCGTGAAAATGTGGCGCAAGTCTTTGACAGTGAACGTTTTCAATTCAAATCTTTGCTTCATGGGGGGATCCCTGGAACAAAAAAAGTGGGTTGGGAGTTGGACTGCAACACTCTACACTCATGTCCATCAGTTGCAGAATCAGTTTGCAGAATTACGGTACATTTCAAGCACAACTCAATACAATGTTAACTCTGAGTGGACGACCCAATAAAGCACTATGCTTGTTTACAAGAGGGTCCACCTTGTTCAATTCATCAAAACATTTAGAGACGTACAAATAGACACTTCTATATAGCCAAATAACAGAACAGGAATTCATCATAAAGGAGGGAAAAAGGGAAAAGAAACATACAGTGAGGGGAAAAGGGGTGGGTGGGCGATTCAGATTTTACGGGGGCCAGTTTCGGATTGCAGCCGCCCGTAGGTGCCCTTTGAGAGCGGTTTTGAAGGAGTCAAGGGATTTGCATGTCTTAATGACTGTTGGCAGGGCGTTCCACATTTTGGTGGCATAGGAGTGAAAATAATTTAGTCCCTTGTTTGTGTCGAATCTGGGTTGCACATGGTTTGTTGAACTCCCTCTGATGTTGTGGGTGTGGACATCGTTAACATTAAGGAAGTATTTGGACAGGTATATTTTAAGTTTGACATCATGCATTAATGGAATTTTCTATCTCTGGAACCCCTGCAGTTTAGTTTGTAAAAACCTATGTTAATTTAAAGGAGAATTCCATGCTAGAAGGCTTTCTTACCTTTATTTGTAGTTGTTACGTCCCCACCAAAGAGGTCCAGGTGTTATTTTGTTCAAAAGTGCATTAGGATATTTCCCTATCATAAGCCCTCGATGGGGGTTGGGTTTTGTGCTAATTTGCTTATTTCCATCAAAATAAGTGTGCCGCTTGGGATACTATTGATTTTTGAGTGATGGAAATAAGCGAATTAGCACAACACCCGAATGCCCCATTCAATTCAATGCAATTCAATTGATTGAGGGCTTATGGTAGGGGAAATAGCCAATATGCACTTTTGCACAAAATAACACCTATAGACCTCTTTGGTGTGCAAGGTAAGAAAGCCTTAGCATGGAATTCTCCTTTAACTCTCAGAGTGTAGCCGGGTCCATTTGGTTCCATTTGTACACTCAGAGTTACAGACCCATAAGGGTCCATTTGGGAGTGAGGACCCCCTGGAACTCCGTCAAGAACCCCTGGGGGGGGGTCCACTTTGGGAACCTATGTTGCATATTAGTATGCACGCACACACGCCACACGCGCACTGCATGACTCGGCTGCACATAAGTGTTGAGTGAATGTCAGAGCTGAGCTTTTCAAGGACATTTACACTGATGAGGATTTGGTTAATATGGAGGTGGGGGGGGGGGCATGATATGACGTCACTGTGTGCGCCGATGTAATCCTCTTGCGCTCGAGCCCAATCAGCACTGTCTGGGAGGGAGAGAGAGAGAGAGAGAGAGAGAGAGAGAGAGAGAGGCCCATGCACCATAGCATATAGTGCTGTGGATTGTTGGTGTGATAATGGTGATGATGATGATGATGATGATGATGATGATGATGGCGCTTGTTGAAATGGGTCACATTAGAAAAGAGAGTCGAGCAGAGAGGAAGACGGAAGACGGAGAGACGGCTTCCATGCAGTTGTTTGATTGCATTTCTTTTTTTTCTGGTTATGAAGCTGTAATATTATTTATTTGTGACTGACTGACTCTATACGATCGAGGAGAAATATTAAGGAAGGGACAAGGGAATGGACATCTAATTTTTACGCGGAGAGAGCATGAGGGAAGATGAAGGAACAATTATTAAGCCACAAAAACGCGTGCATTGTTTCCTCTCTGTGTGTGTGTGTGTGTGTGTGTGTGTGTGTGCGTGCGTGCGCGCGTGCGCACTAGAAAATATGATGTGGTGTGTTTTTTTTTAAAAGCAACTGTCTCCAATAGTTGTGTCAACT
Source organism: Protomyctophum bolini (assembly GCF_963924005.1). NCBI lineage: Eukaryota > Metazoa > Chordata > Actinopteri > Myctophiformes > Myctophidae > Protomyctophum > Protomyctophum bolini. The sequence goes on along the minus strand of NC_137866.1, from coordinate 29,546,863 downwards.
GACGTCTGACGAGATGCATGGATCCTATAGGAACCGAACCGAGGGCGTGATGGTGGTTCTTCTATTCTGGACACAAGACGTCAGACAGAGAAACTGATTCCAAGACAATTATAAAGCCAAGTTCAAACGGACCCAACACAGCACCGTCCATCATCATGGCTTCTATGATCTATATCGGTGGATATATTGATGATATAGGCCTACCAGAAACCTGTATAATCAGTACAGTCAGTGTGCTTCGTATCTTTTGTTTGGGCTTTGATATATGTTTTTCTTCCATATAGCCAGCCTATATCTTGTTGTTTGCGTATAGGAGGAGGAGGAGGAGGAGGAGGCTGCAAGTTATGAGTGTATGTTTTGAGGAGGAAGGACAAAGCCAGGGGATTTAAGAGGGTCTGTTGTTCGTTCGTTCGTTCATTAATTCATTCATTCTGTGCGTCAAGGTAAACCTGACCCCCCGCCCCAAAATAAAAAGGTGCGGTGATCTATAGGCTACAACGTCACCGTACGACGGTGTTGCGCGACGAAAACCAGAGAGAGAGAGAGAGAGAGAGAGAGAGAGAGAGAGGGCACACAAAACAGCCCATATCTATGCAAGCATACAGCGCCATCGTGTCCGCGACTGTGTGAGCTTGGAGATCGCCGGGTCCGTCTGTCTGTATTTCTTGGACGCGCGACACCACCGTGTTATACGGCGGACTGGCGGAGAGTGTATGCGTGACGCGCGCGACACCGTGGAACGGCGGGGAGTGTGTGCGTGACGCGCGCGACACCGTGGCACGGCGGGGAGTGTGTGTGTGCGTGACGCGCGCGGGCTTAAGGAGAGACGCATAGCTGCAGAGAGAGACGGTGTGACATTTTGGTAACAGAACAGAACAGCCTGCTACAGCCAGCCAGCCATGCAGCCCGGGACGGTCGGTACTGTCTGGTATAGCCCCAATGTTCAACTTTCATCAAGACGAGACGAGGATTATTTATTCTGTCGATTTATTTATTTTATTTTTTGCCTATATGATGTGGAATGTTATATAGGATATGATGCTTTTATTATGTGCTTTGTTGTCGTCGGCTGTAGCCTACATTTATTGGTCATGTTTTGATTGTGCAGTTTAATTGACGTACGTCGTGTTAAATGTTGACAGGCAGCTATTATTATTGGCTATTATTGCTGCGTGTAATAATGGCGCAGAACAGGATAATGTAGGCTACGTGTGTGAAGCCAAGGACATCTCGGCGCGTTGGAGAAGATGGATTATTTCTTGTGACTCGCGCGTAAATGTCACTGCACTGGTTATGATAAGTCGGCTTTAAATGTGCGTGCGTGCACGCGCGTGCGCGCGAGCGTGTGTGTGTGTGTGTGTGTGTGTGTGTGTGTGTGTGTGTGTGTGTGTGTGTAGCTGTAGCCTATTTGGCGCGCTGTGGAGTGGGGATGTGCGTGTGTCTCCTTGGAGGAGCCAATCTGATGTGGATGTCATTTAGGGGTTAAAAAGGCTTATAAACATTTAGATACTAACTCCACGCGGACGGTGCACGTTGTGTGCGCGTGTGTGTGTGTGTGCGTGCGCGTGTGTCTACATGGCGACAAAAGAACAGATCTACAAGCATGACTTGTTTTATTTGGCAATGTGTATAAATGTGTGCATTTGACAGTAGAGATATTATATAGTGCTTTGGATGGATGCTGCTACACGGGGCTTGGAGGAGAGGAGAGGAGAGTGTTTTGTGTGTGTTGAAGGGTTTGTGCTCTGCGTGTTCACAGCGGACCTTGATTTAATGTCTATACAATTAAGGCACGCGGTGAATGCCAAGAGAGGAACCTATCTAACCACCACGCACGCACACGCAGCGCGCACGGACGGACGCGCCTCGTGCACGACCCGTGAAGACAGATAGAGCTATTATAATAGTGTTCAAGCTTTTGTCGAGTGTGTGTGTGTGTACTTGAATAACAGAGAGAATACAATCCATACATCTCTCCATGGCATTTGTACAGCAGAGAGTGTAGCCTACAAAATGTCTACATTTTGCTTACATTTTGTACACTCTCAGAGTTACAAGTGGATACATCAGGTTTTTTTCACTGTGTGTGTGTGTGTGTGTGTGTGTGTGTGTGTGTGTGTGTGCGCGCGCGTGGGTGCGTGCGTGCACGTACGTGCGCACTCACGTGCCGATTCCCACCGTGCATGGGTGCAATGCGTACTTTAATGTCTTTATTGCAAGAAATGGAGGTCTCCCTATAATAACCTGTCTGTCTGTCTGTCTGTCTGTCTGTCTGTCTGTCTGTCTGTCTGTCTGTCTGTCTGTCTGCCTGCCTGCCTGGCTGCCTGCCTGCCTGCCTGCCTGCCTGCCTGTCTGCCTGCCTGCCTGCCTGCCTGTCTGCCTGCCTGCCTGCCTGTCTGCCTGCCTGCTTAGCATATAAAGCAACCTATGCCGTTGTCTACAGACATGCATGCTCTCTAGGCGTTCAAATGCATAATTTAATGTTCATAGCATGGAGGAAAGACGCACTAAACAGGCTCAAAGCCGTGACTATATTCGACCTTACTACTCCTTAAGGGTCATATAATAGACTTAGACTGGCTTAGGCATATAGGCCTAGATCCCCTGGCTTTATCACGTCTTTGTATAGCTCATTGGTTCCCAACATTTTTATAACTGAATATTTTGGCTCTCCAAGTACCACCATATTAATAAGTGATGTTAAAATACAGGATCGTAGACCTACCCTTTATGTTCCATTCCTATAAAGCCAATAATATACTGCTGCTCTGACAAAACTCTGTCTAATCATTATAATGTGATTAATCCGTTCTCAAATTTTCCATTAACGGCTAGGTGTGCTGTCATGCTCATTTCAGAACATCTGGGGAGCCGATTTCAACCAAATGCTTGGTCAGAAGAAATACCTGTATAGTAATATAAATATTTAATTCCACTTTTTACTTTTTTCTAAAACTCCTCTGTGTACCACCAGACGCTGCTCAAGTACCACCAGTGGTACTCATTTTTAAAGTGCCAGTGGTTGGGAACCTCTGTAGTGGTTTTCAACCCTTTTCATATCAAGGTCCAATATTTATTGGGCATTTGAGCCACGGAACCACCATTTGATGACATTTAGACTCTCAGACACAAAACCAAATCATATCAAAGAAACGTTGTTTTGACCAAAAATGCCATCTGGGACAATTAAGGAATAGGAGATACAGGCGATTGAAAGAAACGGATAGAATGGATTATTATGGCGAAGATGATCTAAGATGGCGCAACCCATTGTCATGAGAACAACAGCTATAGCTACCCGATGCTAACATAAGTATATCATTATGGCTTGATCGATCGACAGCGCTATAAAAGCGCAATTGCCAATGATCTACGTCAATGGCGGTAAGCATAGTATTAAATAATATAGGCTTCAATATTGACCTATGCCAATGGCTGTTAATAATAGAGAAATTATATCATAAATGAATATTGAAACCAGATATAATCATTAAGGAAAGTTTATGCTTGCACATACGCCTGAGGGCGAGAAGTGACCTAAGTGGCGTGCACACATCCGCCTGGGTGACGGTGACGGCAGACTGCTGGGCGAGCGCTGGCGCTTTGGCATTGGGGGGTCAGATCAACATATGAAATGAAATCTGTACTGGCCATATATGGAGCGTGTCTTGAGTCTACAGGGTTTGATGAGGTCAGATCAACATATGGACATCAGTGGCAGTGGGGGCAGTGTCTTGCGTGTACAGGGTTTGATGAGGGCCCAGGTAGGGCCTGTTGAGAACTCTAGTTTTCGCCGGCTGTGGGGCATGGGTCTATAGAGCTAGTTTAAATGGACAGGTATCAGTCAAAAGGGAGACATCGAAGAGGAAGGATGGATGGGGAAGGATCAACATATGGAATGTCAGAACAGGTCAGCTCCATCATCACGTGATGATGTCACGTGATGTCACGAGGCATGACCATATATGGTCATGCCTCGGGTGACCATGCATGGTCATGCCTGGGGTGACTTGTATTGCGACCGAAGGTCACAATACAAGTTATAAATACTTCTTAGGGCCTATTCAAGTCGAAAGAAAGAGGCTGCCATTTTAAACACACCGAAATCTGACAAAAGCACAAGAAAATGTAAGGAAATCTTGAAATGACCACTGAAATTATGCACGGTTATTAGGTTATAACAGTGTACTCAGATCAGCGCACTCAGATCAGCCATAGCACTATAGTAGCCTACATATGTAATGTAGCCTATTATAGTACATTATATAGATATTCCACTGTTACGTTCTTAGCTTACATATGATTCATGATAACTACTTTGTATGTATGTGATGTATTGCCATGGTTTTGTTTTTGCTTAATGTAAGTCGCTCTGAATTAAGAGCGTCTGCCTAAATAAATTGTATAATTTCTCTGGACGTTTCAACGATTTTCCCCTTTCAAAAATGATTAAATAAAAACAACGTGGGCCTAATAGCTGTGAATTGTGTATATTTGATAAGAGGCCTATCTGTCAGCTGTGTCACTAAGATGATAAGACATAGGCCTATAGGCGTAAAATGTATAGGTGGCCACTATGGGGACATCTGGGCACCTTGATGTAAAATTGGCTATTTTGTCCAAAATGGTAAAAAGATCAGAACATGCTTAAACATTCAACAATTAAGGTCTAATATTTCTATAGTGATACAAATTGTTTCAAAGCCTACATATCCAGTCATTCTGATAATAGTCTTGTCCAGACAACTATTCCATGTGTAGTCCGGAACTACACCTCCTGACTGCTATATACTGTAGAGTCTGGAACCACACCTCCTGAATGCTATATAAAGTCTGGAACTACACCTCCTGAATGCATAGAGTCTGGAACCACACCTCCTGAATGCATAGAGTCTGGAACTACACCTCCTGAATGCATAGAGTCTGGAACTACACCTCCTGAATGCATAGAGTCTGGAACTACACCTCCTGAATGCTATATAAAGTCTGGAACTACACCTCCTGAATGCTATATACTGTAGAGTCTGGAACCACACATCCTGAATGCATAGAGTCTGGAACTACACCTCCTGAATGCATAGAGTCCGGAACTACACCTCCTGAATGCATAGAGTCTGGAACTACTCCTCCTGAATATAGAGTCTCATGGGACTACACCTCCTGAATGCATAGAGTCTGGAACTACACCTCCTGAATGCTATATAGAGTCTGGGACTACACCTCCTGAATGCTATATAGAGTCTGGGACTACACCTCCTGAATGCTATAGTCTGGAACAGGGGTTGGCGACTTTGAGATGGCGAGGGCCAATATATTTCCACACTCATATTATTGTCGTAGCAAAAATAGACGATTTTGAGCTCGTAGATCGGCTATTTTTGCTCTATTTGAATTAAAAACCTGAATAATGTTTTGCTATTTTTGAATTGGAATCCTGAAAAGTAACCTTTTTTCATTTAGTTATAGTTAATTAAGTGAATATGGGGGCCGAATGTGGCCCCCTGGACGGCCAGTTGACCACTCCTGGTCTGGAACTACACCTCCTGAATGGTCTAGTGTCGCAGTCCCGCCCCCTTTCATGAAGACGCCAGGCCCAGGAAATAATTCCCATTTTTCACATTGACATTTCAAAAAGTATTTATTTAAAGACCTTTTAAGCGTTGTACGAAGCCAACTCGAGTCGTGACAAATCATGATAACAAACACAATATTTTGGACCAAACAAATCATTACAAAGAAGAAAAACAACAAAAAAAGTGTTGTAACCTGCCGTTTTCTTCTTCTTTCTAATTATTTGTTCGGCCCAAAACATTGTGTTTATTTTCATGAGTTGTCGCGAAAAGAGTTGGCTTTGTCCGTGGTGTAAACGTCTTTAAATAAATGCTTTTTTTTTTTTTTTATATATTTTTTATCCCACGATTTTGTAACCCATTTTTCACCCCTGTGTCAATCATCTACTGTGATCCTGGGCTCTACACACCCTCCGCCAACCTGGGGAGAGCAACGGACTTAACTCATGCTTCCTTCATGCTTGAGTGTCCAAGTTGCTCCTTTACACCTGACAGGGGGGAGTTTCCCTGGTTGGACGTAGCGCGTGGAAGGAACACGTTATTCCAACCAGTTAAATAAATGCTTTTTGAAAAGTCTATGAGGAAAATGAACGGGGAATTATTTTCCGGGTCTCTCGAGGGGGTGGGACTGCGACGCTCTATAGCAGTGGGTTTCAACAGATTTTGACCCAGGGACCACCATCCTGACTAAAAGCAACCTGGGGACCACCATCCTGGCTAAGAGCAACCTGGGGACCACCATCCTGACTAAGAGCAACCTGGGGACCACCATCCTGACTAAGAGGAACCTGGGGACCACCATCCTGACTATGAGCAACCTGGAGACCACCACCATTGTGTGGGGTGGGTCCATCATAGACCCACCCCACACAAAGTGTTTTGGAGGTTCATGCAACATTACATTTTTATTTTTTGATCAACTTTTCCCTGTTATCTCTCTTACCAGGTAGGAGAGATAACAGGCAAAACATTGATCAAAATAGCCCTGGCTTATACATAATTAATCATAAACTCCATTAAACATTGTTTTAACATTTAGCCTATATAATTCACACAGGGACACCTGTGTCATATAAAACAGTGGTTCCCAAAGTGGGGTCCGAGTGAGTTCCAGGGGGTCCCCAGCTAAATGATAGTTTGGAAACAAATGGACCCTTATGGGTCTGTAATATGGAACCAAATGGACCCACTCTCAGACTAGTTAAACTTCACATTGATTTTACAATATAAATTGGGGTCCCAGAGATAATATTCAAATGCAATTAAATGGGGGTCCATAGACTAATGCATGCCAAACTGGGGTTCCATGAAATTAATCCGGTTGAGAATCACTGCTAGAGCTGTACAAATCTTCTCTTATGGGGGTCCCTGGCATATGTTTTCAAATGGGGGGTCTGCGGGCTAATTAGTGTAAATTTGGGGGTCCTTGACATGAAAAGGTTTGGGAGCCACTGGTATAAAAAATAATGACAATAGTGATGTAGGTGATTTAGCGCCACCTTGTGGCATCGTGCTAACATCCTGTTGAACTAAGCATGCATGTTCAACTCCACCGGTTTTGAGCTTATAGATCAGCAATTTTTGCTATATTTGAATTGAAATCCTGAATATTCTTTTGCTGTTTTTTCAATTGGAATCCTGAAAAGTAACCTTTTTATTTAATTTCAAATGCATTTAGTTATACTTATGTTAACTTTATAAACCAAATACAAATACACTGGACATAAAAAATGAAAAATACAATAACATTCTAATACTATAGTAATTAGCTGAAATCAATAATTCAGCTAACTTGTATTCCGATATTAACCTGAAGGCCGCATTAAGTGATGGTGTGGCCCGTGGGGGCCGCCAGTTGACCATGCTATAAGGTTAGGTATTAGCTATAAGTTGTTTAGCCCGGCCGTGACCCAAAACATAAATTAGATGTTGGCCCGGGGGACCCAAACTAGTGAAAACAGCAGATCTACAAGCTCACAATGGCGTTATGAGCTTGTAGATTTGATGTATCTATATAATTTATTAGATTAAATATAAACCACCAATAATACGTATCCTTGTGTGGATAAATGAGAAATTATGTGAGATTGTGAGATTGTGCATTACATTCACCCGTTCACACATGCATGCACTGATGGCGGCGGAAACCATGCAAGTCACCAACCAGCACATCAGGAGCAATTAGGGGTTCAGTGTCTTGCTCAAGGACACTTTGACATGAACTCTGGGGGAGCCCGGGATCGAACTGGCAACCTTGCGGTTACCATCCGGCCACTCTACTTCTGAACCACCGCCGCCCCTACATGCGTTCTGCTCCATGTGCCCCGCAAAAAATGGCAACTAATAAACACAGTGAAGCAGCTTTCTGCTTCTACGGGCCGACGGCGTGGAACAAACTCCCACTATACCCTTCGACAGGCGGGTCCAGTATGTAGTTCAGACTATAGTCATTGGTCCGACAAACGACAACCCACCTCAAACCCTAACCTAACCATAACCGCAAAGCACGGGAGCAGCGCAATGAGTGCTAATGCTCCGTCGGGCAACCTCTGTAGACATTTTAAAAAAGCACAGCTCAAGACTATAATTATATTTCGCTTACAGCCACATAGTGGTCCTGGTCTAGTGTGCTTATTATGTCCACAGTCCACTTGTTTAATTTGTGTTTATTGTTGTTCTGTCTGTCCAGCTTGATTTATCTGTCACACTATGCTGCTGTAGCGCTTCAATTTCCCTTCGAGGATGAATAAAGTATATCTCATCTCATTATAGTCTACTTCTATATTATTGCTTTTGGTTGAGCTTTTAAAATCCTTGTTTAGTTATTCATGTCCTCACTGTATTTTTCTCCATTGGTCTGTAAAGCACTTTGAGCTGCATTTCATGTCATGAAAGGTGCTATACAAATAAACTTTTAATATTACGGTATGTATCTAAATACAAAATCTGACAACACACATACACACACCCATACTGGACACCCTTTGTAATGTCAAAAGCAATAAATACATGTATTAAAATAAATAAGAAGTACCTGTATTTAAGTGCAGTACTTAAGTAAAAGTACTTAGTTACGTTCCATCACTGTTCAGTCAGAATTGAGTAGATCCAAGACAACTTCATTTTTTCTGAATGCGGACACTTTATTCAGGCTTGATGATTTGACCTAGAATAAAGATAAAGCAAGATAAAATCTTTTTAGAAGCATTACAGATTTGTTATGTCCACTACAGCTGTGGTCTACACAAGATAATTGGATTTTTCATTATCATAATATTTTTTAGCTTTTTAAGATTTCACGTCATTTTTGCTCCTTTAATAGTGTCGATACAATAATATTTATTTATTTATTCTGGGTTAAATTCTGACATGCCTCTCTCTATCGCAGCAAAACACCTTTCCAAGACGGTTATAGTTCATTCAGTAAAACAAAAGGAAATAAAAAGAATCCTCAATGTTTTAATAATCCTTCTGACGTCGATCGAAGCTTCTAGCCCTAAAAACGAGCCAAATCTGAAGCTGCGAACACAGGGACCGTGCGCGCGCGCGCGCGCGTGCGCGTGTGTGTGTGTGTGTGTGTGCGCACGTGCTTGTTTGAGCTCAAGCCCATCATGGCATTGAAGGGCAGCAGATCTACATGCTCTCAACATGTCATGCTGCAATGCTTTGTGGGCTTGTAGAAAACTAGATTTCTTTATTTTTAAGTAGCGCCCTACTTAGTTTGTACAGATTCAGAGTTTAAAGAACTGTTAATTATTATTTAAATTAATTAATTCTAAACAGTTTTTATCGCACAACCAGTTCATGCTTCCTGAGTCAAAGATGCAACTCTGCGCAGCTTCGCTAGCGACTCTCAAATTAAGATTTGGGGGTATTGGAATTTGGCTTTAGACTCTCGTAGATGTATTTAACGATTCTGACATTTTCAATCTAAGTTAGAGTCTAAACCTTCATTACCCATGGGCCTTCATTACCCATGGGCCTTCCAATTCTCCCTCCCAGACCTAGAATTGCTCCAAAAAAGTGTTTTGATCCACTCTGTCTGGGATATCTGAATCTGTCATTCATCTTGGTCATCTGTCCTCCATTGTAACTGCTCACAACGTGTAGATGTAGATCAGCTAGTTGAACTATTTTTCTAATGATTTTCAAAATAGTAAAACAAATGGCTAATTAGTTTAGGGATAAGGGATAAGGGTGGCACAAGATGGAGCCTAGCGTCAAAATCTTAGGCTAGAGGTAGAGAGCGTCGCGTTCCGCCCCCTTTTATGACGACGCCAGGCCCAGGAAATGATTCCCAATGCATTTTCCCCATAGACATTTCAAAAAGTATTTATTTCAAGACCTTTTAAACGTCGTACGAAGCCAACTCTTGTCGTGACAAATCACACAATATTTTGGACCAAACAAATAATTACAAAGAAGTGTTGTAACCTGCCGTCTTTTTCTTCTTTCTACTTAATTGTTCGGCCCAAAACATTGTGTATATTGTCATGATTTGTCACGACAAGAGTTGGCTTTGTCCGTGGCGTAAACGTCTTTGAATAAATACTTTTTGAAAAGTCTATGAGGAAAATGAACATTTTCCGGGTCTCTCGAGGGGGCGGGACTGCGACGCTCTATAGGAGGTGGTTATGGATCCTACGAGATTTCACTGGCCAGGTAGAAAAGCAAGGAAGTAATCCTGGTCTCTAAACCTCCCCCTGGCAAGCCGGGGCTCCTGATGGAGGGGAAAGGAACTGGTCGGAATAACATGTCCCTTCCACGCGCTATACGTCCGGCCAGGGAAACTCTCCAGTGTCAGGTGAAAAGAAGCAGCTTGGACTCCTCATGCATAGAAGGCGGCATGAGGTCAGTCCGCTGCCCCCCCAGGTTGGCAGAGGAAGTGTGTAGCGCCCAGGATTACATTAGATAATTGGCACTGGGTGAAAAAAATTGGGTTGCAAAAATCGTGGGATAAAAATTATAAGAAAAAATAAAGATAAGCAAGAAAAAAATCTAACAAACAGAAACAAAACTCATCTTGAGAGATAGATATCCTGGGGGTGGGTGGGAAAGGTAGTGAATCAGACACACATTAGGGACTTGTGACGAGCTTGTACATCTTATATTCTTTGGAAAATCGTGAAAATGTGGCACACACATTTTTAGCTCAAATCTCTGCTTCTGGGGGGGGGGGGGTCCCTGGAACAACATATTTTGAGATGGGGTTCGGCGGCCAAATACATATCATTCTGGGGCTCCATGTTTGAGAACCACTGCTATAGAAAATGAGGTTTTTCAGAAAGACATTTTGTCTAAATGAGTTAAGATGTGGCTCAGGGAAACAAGTGATGATTTCACAATGGATCCGTATATGGTTATTTAACTTTGAAAGTTACACACAAACTGAACATGAGCAAAACGTGGAGCGTCGATGATTTCACTCTCCAGATTTCGGTGTGGTTAGAGAGCCGACAGATTCTATATAGAACATGAATAAAATGTATATGATCTTAGATTAGCCTTTAAAACAAAAATAAGACCACAAATATGTCCAAACTCGACAGTACAGGTGTGTAAAACTAGTCTTACTATTCAAATATTTTAAATTAAAAGGGTCAATTTGGTGTCATCATGATGCATGTAGCTACGCTGGATATCGCGCACACACACACACAAACACACACACCCCCCTATGTAAGAGAACAGCATGACTATTGACGTAACAAACAAAACCGAGGAGAAACAGAGAGAACCCACTGATCATAACAACCACTGGAATATTCTGGGAGCGGGGTTGGGGGTAAAAATAGCCGATCTACAAGCTCACAACACGTCACAAATGTGGATGAGCTATTTTTGACGACGATATTTTGGTGTGGACGGGAAAGAAGTCTGTCCAAATACAGTTGTGCACTCGGCTCTCGTTTGTTTCATACCAGGAATATCGGTTGCAAGTGGTTGGGGGGCACGCGACAGGCAAACAGCACCAAGGCCCTGCTCGATCATGATTGGCGGAAGGCCCCTATTGCCAAAAACTGAACCTAAGGTTTTCTGACCCCCAGGCCAGGGGTCAACTGGGGACAGGGAGGAACTCCTTATAATGGGCACACTCTATATAGTAGGGAGGATTATCACAACAAAACAAACAAAAGGTGATATTTGAATTAAGTGAAATCACTGAATATACTTTGATGGATGGAGTGCCGTGATTTTTTTCCACCCTAAAACATGGATCATCAGGTATTCTGATTAGGCTATATAAAGGAAGATTTTTTTTTAAGTGTATACAGTATTAGTTAAGATGTTGTTTGTATGTGGACACACCCACCATATCATTAACACAATGAGGATTTCTTTCAAAGTAGGAGCTCGGGGTGTCGGGCAGATATGGCCAACCTCCCCCCAAAACCCTAAATACAAACGGAATACATATCATTGCACATAAGAACCGTCCACACCACGGGGTCTACTGAAGTATACTGTCACCTCATGAACACATGGAAAACTTGGCTAAAGATACAAAAAGATCACAGCACTCCCATCGTTAAACGTGCTATACAGTCAAAAAGTGTTCCGTTGTGGTTCTGAGAAACGACGTTCTCAAAGCCAGAACAATCGAGAGAGGAGACCGGAACGGCCACTGGAAATATATGTAATTGGCCCGTCGAGCCCCATCTGAAAACATTCGCTCTGAAAGAATATATATTCAAACATTTGGGCCATATTTTCATGATTTTTCAAAAATAGCAGACCTACAAGCTACAGGCACAGAGTGCCACACTACGAGCTTGTAGATCTGCTATTTTTCAACAGCTAAAGTACAACATAAATGCTTAAAACACCAAAAGGGGTTCCCGCCCAAAATGGGTAAATGACGTTTAGAAGATTTAGAACACTTTCCTGGGAGTCTTTATATGTGTGTGTAATATGTGGTTTTAGATATTTTAGATTTTAGCAGTGAGCCCAGTGTCTCTGATGTCATGGACATTGGGCTCACTTCCTTCCTGGACTACAATTCCCATAATGCTTTGGTGTACTGCTCCTCCTTGTGGATAGGGGAAGGGCTGTCTTACAACATGAGACAACATGTAGTCCAGGAAGTAAGTCAGCCCAGTGTCCATGACATCAGACATGGCACAGGCATTTAGTCCGACACATCCACGGCTGGTTAGGAGTGGACCAGTGTCTTTTTGGTCGACGAAACATGTTCGTCAACTACCTTTTTTCACTGACAAAAACTAAATGGAAACTAAGCTATGATGACTGAAAATATGACTAAATATACTGGTATTTTGTCGACAAATAAATAAAAACTAGTCTAAAATGTGGGACTTTAGTGGACAAGAGATCCAGTATAAGTCATTTTACACTTGGTTGCATGCTCAAAATAGCCGATCTACAAGCTCACAACGCGTCACAGCGCGACACGTTGAGCTTGTAATCATTACGACGGCATCAAGGCCCGCCAAAATACATTTTAGTCAACTAAATCAACTGTAGATTTAGCCAACTAAAATCATATATTTTTTATCGACAAACACACTAAAACATTCCAGGTGACTAAAATGTGACTATAAAACTAAATGAAAACTATTCAAGAGACCGACTAAAACTAAAATCAAAATTTGCTGCCAAAAACACTGGTTAGGACTCACCCATCTGTGGCTTCCCTGTGAGGTTAGGGTTTGGTCGGACTACTGCCTGTCGGACAGTTGTTTTTGGCAGCAACATTTTGATAGTTTGTCAGTCTTTTGAATAGCTTTAATTTAGTTTTAGTCACATTGTAGTCACCTGGAATGGTTTCGTGTTAGTCTAGTTTTAGTAGACTAAATACCCTAAGATTTTAGTCGATTAAATCTACAGTTGATTTAGTCGACTAAAATTCATTTTGCTGTCGTAATGGCTGGTTTTACACTTGCTGAAAAATATCAGTATGATATAATATGCAAGTATATTTAGTCTTATTTACCAGTAGTTTCCATTTGGTTTTCATCAGTCGACCACCTTTTTCGGTGGTCGACGAACATTTGTCGTCAACAAAATCAACACTGGAAGTGACTTCATGTCTTGTTTCAACGCTTTCTATTCCACGTTATATTACCTGAAATCACTTTCCTTTGTACTAGAAATTAAATCAATGGTTTCACCCTGGGGACAAAAAAACTGATTGTTCGTCTCTTTTCTTTTAAAGCAAACCAACCACCAAAAAACACACAGAAACCAAAACGTGTCATTCTTATTTTTTTTCTCTTGATAGTGAATCAGTTACATTAATTTTCGGTTATACATTTTACTTACTTTTTTTTTTTTTTTAGGCTTTCTCCATGACTATAGGCTCCTACGTTAAAGCTTAGCAATACGAAGGACGTGATGATAAACCTTTAGCAAAAAAACAGAACAAAAAACAAATTTCAGAGAAATAAAAACTAAAACAAAAAGAGGATTAACTTTAGCCTCTCTTTATGCTCCGACGTCGGTATGTCGTGTGTGGAGAACAGCCGATCTACAAGCTGACCAAACAGAGCCATAGTCTACTAGCCAGCTCATAGAGGCCCATGTTGAGTTCACCAAACAGAGCCATAGTCTACTAGCCAGCTCATAGAGGCCCATGTTGAGTTCACCAAACAGAGCCATAGTCTACTAGCCAGCCCATAGAGGCCCATGTTGAGTTCACCAAACAGAGCCATAGTCTACTAGCCAGCCCATAGAGGCCCATGTTGAGTTCACCAAACAGAGCCATAGTCTACTAGCCAGCCCACAGAGGCCCATGTTGAGTTCACCAAACAGAGCCATAGTCTACTAGCCAGCCCATAGAGGCCCATGTTGAGTTCACCAAACAGAGCCATAGTCTACTAGCCAGCGCATAGAGGCCCATGTTGAGTTCACCAAACAGAGCCATAGTCTACTAGCCAGCCCATGAGGCCCATGTTGAGTTCACCAAACAGAGCCATAGTCTACTAGCCAGCCCATAGAGGCCCATGTTGAGTTCACCAAACAGAGCCATAGTCTACTAGCCAGCGCATAGAGGCCCATGTTGAGTTCACCAAACAGAGCCATAGTGTACTAGCCAGCCCACAGAGGCCCATGTTGAGTTCACCAAACAGAGCCATAGTCTACTAGCCAGCCCATAGAGGCCCATGTTGAGTTCACCAAGGATTTATGTTAGACATGTTGAGTATGGGTCCCTAGCATGTTGAAACTGACGGATGCTAACTTGCATTATGTCGAGCAATTTTCATAATTGGCATAATGTGACCATACCATTTAACAACCTATAGAAGGCAAAATGTCATCATGCTTTATGTATGTCAAACTAGGGAGTTTTCATGATGCTGAATCCATTCCGAGCATTAGTTTTGCAAACAAAAAACGGCAAATGTGATGATGTCAGCACAAGTGGGCATGGCCGTTTTAAGCCCAATGAGTGTTGTTTTTTTGTTTTTATGCCAATTATGAAAATTTAACATTACACAATTGAACATATCTCTGCTCTCGGGAGGAAACCTCATAACTTCAAAATGTACATTTTTCAGGAAATAAAGAAAATCATATATTTTTAAAACAAAGCAATACAGCCTCATTAAAGTTGGTGTTGTGACTTTATTTATTGTCAATTACTTCCATGAGAGGGGGAGAGGTGGAGGAGTTGCTTTAGCAGACATTTTGAGGGTCAATGGAGTTAAGGTTTTGTCCAAAGCACTTTTTACTACTTTCCATTGGTTCAATATTTTCGTAAAGGGCAATAGCACTGATTTATGCAACAACAACAAAAAAATCAAAAACCTCAAATTGAGTTATGAGGTTTCCTCCCAACAGCAACGAATTATGCAAGTTATCACGTGGCAGTTTCTACATGCTGGGGACTCATACTCAACATTTCTAACATAAAACCTTGATGTCCGGGTTCACAATCTGGCAAGTGGACTAATACAGTAAGACCGAGTTTACGACAACTCCGTTCACTTCATGGGGCTTCAGTCCAATGGCAGCTCTTCTACATAAAGACATCTATTGGCGAATAGTGACAAAGAACCTGAACCCGGAAGTTTACGGAATGCATTGGAGTCTATGGGCTTTACAGTGACATGAACCAACTTGACCAGGCTGTTTTCTGCCCCCCTCGATGTCGTAACTCTAGTCTTAACTCCATGGCTGTGCTCACGGCGACACGTCGCGTCCGCATAACGAGTCGTCGCGACAAAGCTCGCAGGGCGGCGGATATCCCCCCCCCCCCCCCCCCCCCACACGCGCCAACACATGTCGAGCAACGAAAGCATAAATGGGGGTTTTTTTAAGACAGAAAGATGGTGAATGGACAAAAAAAAGTGTGATTTCCCCCCCCCCCAACTCCCCCCCTTTCTGGAAACTAAAAAGCAAAAACTATTCATTCAAAACGTAGCAGTTATTACAACATCATTTCATTACTCTGATTATTATTATTATAAAACAATTTAAAATGGGTGGATGATGCAATGACATGAATTATTTCTCTCAGACTGGATTGTGAAAAAAAAAGACACCCAACAGAATTCTTCCATGAACGATGAAACAACGTACTAACAAAAAAAAAACATTTCAGAGAAAGACGTTTTACGACAACCGATGAAACCGAAGCAGGAGAGAGAGAGTGAGCCACTTCACCCCTTTTTGCAGCCAGATCTAATTTTAATTATGTTTGGGAGACAAGAAACATTTTCCTGGGGTTTATTATGTGGGTAATAGGTGGTTTTTTAAAATATATTTGAGTGTTTCAAAGTGTCATGGACACTGGGCTTACTTCCTGGACTACATGCTGGGCGAGTTCGGAAATAGCGCACTATGCAATGCAAACTAATAGGCGAGTGCGCTCCCGGTGCGCATTTCCGAACGCACCAGCCGTCTCAGTAAGACAGCCCTGCACAAAAGCATTATGGGAATTGTAGTCCAGGAAGGACGTGAACCCAGTGTCCATGACATCATGGACACTTTGAAATACTAAACATCTCTAAAAACACACACATTACCCAAATAAAAACCCTTAGGAAAGTGTTTCCAGTCTCCCAAACATCATTAAAATAAAGATCTGGTTTGCAAAAGGGGTGAAATGGCCCTATAGAAGAGAGAGGGCTTGTTGTTTGTGAGGGATGTTCATAAAATCAAATAGTACAATTTGTTGATTACTTTGTTTGTTTGTAAATGTTTTGTTTGTTTGTTTTTAAAGTAGCTCTGGTGGTCGTTCGTTCGTTTCCATCCCCAGATGGGCCGCGCCTGATGTGCAAGAATTCCTCCGCTTTCGAAAAAAAACCCACAAACAACGTCGTCTGTCTCCCGAGTCCTTGTCGTGCGACGGCACACGCTTTTATCCCTGATTTCTCCAGCACTGTCACTGTTAGAATATAGAGCGGTTCTTTTCGTTTTTTATTTACTCGTTTGTTTGAAGGAGAAGAAGTCATCGTTAGAACTAGGAAAACCAAACAAAACAAAAACAAAAACCATTAAGGCTCCAGAAAGAACAGGTTTTCTTTTTTTTCCTGAAATGATGAAAATTGTCAGTAGTAGTAGTAGTATAAGCCAAAAAATAGAGATTTTTGTTGATCTTGAATGAAAAATAGATAAACCATTGAAGTCTTATTATTATTCCGCAGTTCTTCCAAGTTCATTGCCTTATTTCTTCTTATTTTTTCTCGTGTGTCGGGGGAGGGGGAGGGGGGGTGCGGGAGAATCCTCCAAAGACCAAACCCTGTTGGCACTGTCATAATAATAATAATCTTCTGGAAAAGCATGGCAATGTCGCCCCCCAGTGGTCAAACGGGGGCCGGACAACGTTTTTTAAAGTTCCTGATTGTACTGAAATATAAAGTGGCAGATTTTTTTTTCCTTCTTCTTTAATGTCTTTCCTCCCATTGGTGCAGTCAGTCAAACCCTGATTCGTTTGGAGAGGAGGGGCGGGACAGAGGGGCGGTCTGAGGGGTACTGAACTTAACCCATTTTAGGACAAAAAAATGAAGTCTTCTAAATCCTAAAGGTTTTCTGAAAAACCTATGTTTCTATGTCAGTGGTGCTCAAACCTTTTTCCATGTCAAGGACCCCCAGAATTATCTGCATTTTGCCGCGGACCCCCCCCCCCCATCTGAAAATATGTTGTTCCAGGGACTGAACCTCCCCCAGAAGCAAAGATTTGAGTTAAAAACATTCGCTGTGAAAGAATATATATATTCAAAGATTTGCGCCAACATTTTCAACGATTTTTCGAGAAAAAAAAGCAGATATACAAGTTCGTAGCACGGCACTCGGGGGACCCGCTACGAGCTTTGTAGATCTGCATTTTTTTCAATAGCTAAAGTATAACATAATGCTTTAAAACACCTGAATGGGTTAAAACAGTGTTGGTTGTTGGGAGTTTACGGGGAAAAAGAATACGTGAGCGTTGTTATCCCTGAAGTGAGGTGGTGGTGGTGGTGGTGGTGGGGGGGGACACGTAGAAGGGCAAGAAAAAAAGAAAGCACGAAGAAGTCTGGACGACGACGACGACGATGATGGCGGCAGAGATTTTTTCACCAGGATTAAATAGGAAATGAAAAATAACAACAAAAAAAGGGCTTGGTTGGTTGGTTATTATTCATATTTCTTTTTCCGTCTCTCTTGTTTTGTATTTTCTTTAAATCAAAAGTTCTAGTGTGACTGTGGTGTAACTGTTGTTGATCAAAGCCAAGGGGATAATAAATGTCTTCTTTATTGTTTATTCCTGTTTTGGCGCTCCTGTAAAAAAAGAAAAGTGAGAAGACAACAGGTGAATATTAATTAAGACAATGCACACAATTTACAATGTAGGCATTTAGCAGAAGGCTCTTAACCCATTTAAACCTGACGTCGAAAAAAGATCTACATTGACACGTTGTGAGCTTGTAGACTGGCCATTTTAACTATTCAAAATATGTTTAGCAAAATAGTCAAACAAAAAAAGGCAAAGAAATTTAGGGATAAGGGGTTTAGCAGTGACGAAAATGGAGCCCTTAGACCGCATTTATTGATAAATTATGATAAAATTCACGGCAGCATTTTTCCCTGTTCAGCTCTTATTTTGAAGAGCAAAAAATCTAGACGGGATGTTATGATCTTATGTTGGGGTGTGTTACGATGCTACATCGTTCCATGTTTTCCGCGGGTGCTGCTTTAACATGATGCAGTAGGATCGCATTGTCGGCTCTGGGCCGTGGCATAAACCTTGTTTTGACCAAAAATGCCATCATGGACAAGGAATAGGAGATACAGGCGGTTGAAAGAAACATAGAATGGGTGATTATGGCCACGATGATCTTAATGGTGCTATCCTGTGTTATTGACAGCACCAGCTATAGCAACCCAATGCCAACGTGAGTAGCATTATGACTAGCTCAATCGAAAGCAGTATAAAAGCCCAATATAGGGCTATGGCAATGGCGATAAGCGTAACATTGATTAATTGCCTTTAATTGACGTCGAATAATGGCAATGGCGCGAAGTTCCTACATGGAGTTGGGAAACTAGCTCTGTATTATCATATATCATCATATATCATATTATAGACAAGATTGTCTATAATATGGTATTTAAATGTAAATTTGTCATCAAGCCATATTCCATGGTACTTGTATTCAGCAACCCTTTCTATGTTAGATCCATTCAAGGAAGTAATAAGTGTGTGCAAATGTGTACATTCTCAAGGTCCAGAGTGTGCAGAACGGAACCAAATGGACCCATAAGGGTCCATTTGGTTCCGTTCCGCACTCTCAGGGAATGCACACGCATATTAAGACACACCAACAGACAGACATGCGGACGCGGTGGAACATGCGCTGCTCCCGTGCTTGTGGTTAGGGTTCGGTTAGGCAGTGTTGTTTTTGTGGACTAAAACTAAGACGAAAAATGTTCGTCGACTACCTTTTTTCACTGACAAAAAC
Organism: Protomyctophum bolini; assembly: GCF_963924005.1. Classification (NCBI taxonomy): domain Eukaryota; kingdom Metazoa; phylum Chordata; class Actinopteri; order Myctophiformes; family Myctophidae; genus Protomyctophum; species Protomyctophum bolini. The sequence goes on along the minus strand of NC_137866.1, from coordinate 29,527,389 downwards.
TAAAATAGAAACTAAATGAAAACTAAGCTATGATGACTAAAACGAAGACTAAATATACTGACAATTTTGTCAACAAATATAAACTAGACTAAAATGTTAGGAAGGGACTAGTGGACAGGAGATGGAGTATAAAGCCCAACACACACCGGCTCCGTCCGACGCGTTGCCGCGCGGCGCTGCCTAGAAAATAGAAGTGGTTCTATCGGTGCGCCAGGCGACGCGGCGCCACGCGGCGGACGGAGCCGGGGTGTGATAGGTTCATTGAAAATAATGGAGGCGGCTGTTTTGACGCACGGCGGTCGCAGACGGTGTGTGAGGGGCTTGAGTCATTTTAGACTTGGTTGCATGCTGAAAAGTAATGACACCGTCGTCACTTGCTGAAAATAGCCGATCAACAAGCCCACAACGCGTCACAGGCTTGTAGATGGTCTATTTTCAGCAAAATACATTTTGTTCGACTAAATCAACTGTAGATTTAGTCGACTAAAATCTTATGATATTTAGTAGACTAAAACTAGAATAACACAAAAACATTCTAAAATGTCTAAAATGTAAGAGACTAGGACTAAAACTTTAGAAATAAATTGCTGCCAAAAACAAGACTGCGGTTAGGGCAGGGCAGCGGTGCCCAAAAGGTAGATTACAGTAGATCACAAAGGCTGTGCAGGTAGACCACATGACATGCCCCTAAAATATATTTTATAGATAGATATAATTTAAATATTTAAAAATAAACATTTTTGGCATTTGCCACTTGAATTAACCCATTTAGACCCGAGGACGATTCTACAAATGTCTAACTCCTGACTGTTTTCTGAAAAACCTAGGTTTTCTATGTCAGTGGTTATCAAATATTTTCATAACAAAGAACTGGAATATGTTGTTCCAGGAACCCCTCAGAAGCAAAGATTTTAGTTAAAAACGTTCGCTCTGAAAGAATATATTCAAAGATTTGCGCCACATTTTAACAATTCTTCAAAAATAGCAGACTTACAAGCTCATAGCGCGGCACTCGCTTGTAGATCTGCTATTTTTCAATAGCTAAAGTATAACATAATGCTTAAAACACCAAAAGGGGTTCCCGCCCAAAATGGGTTAAGTTGACTTGATTGACATCAAAAAGGGTCTGTCGGCTCAAACCCACAATGCAATACTGTGTTTTTGGTGGTGGATCAGGGGTAGAGTGGCCGGATGGTAACCGCAAGGTTGCCAGTTCGAATCCTGTGGGCTCCCCCCAGAGTTAGTGTCGAAGTGTCCTTGAGAAAGACTCTGAACCCCTAATTGCTCCTGGTTGTGTGTGTGTGAATGGGTGAATGTAATGCTATGTAAAGCGCCTTGGATAAAGGCACTATATAAATGCACCATTTATATATTTTTTATTTTCACATCCGAGACGCCCCCTCACCCACCTGTTCATAATAGCATTTCCATGCTAATGTGTTTCTAAACGTGTTATATTCACTGTTATATTGGCTTTATTCTTTGTAATAGTTTTTTCTAAAAAAGTTGTCCTTTTCTTGTCCATCCGTCCGTCCCCCCACACATGTAAAGCGTCTTTGAGTGTCATGAAAAGCGCTATAAGTCCCAGATATTATTATTATTAGTAGCATTACAAAGTCATAAGAAAACCCTTCAAATTCCATTTGATTCCCCCCCTCAATTTCCCATTCGAAGTGAGTTTGTCTTACATGTAACACCATCGCTGAGAATTCTAAAGCCCCCTCAGATACATTTGAACTGTTTTCAGCAATGGGTGTTTTCTTTTGAGCTGTCAGGTAATTTTGAAAGTAGCTCTCAAGTTAAAAAAAAGGTCTGGTCACACATTAGGGTTTGAGGTATAGGTTGGTATAGGTTAGGTTAGGATTAGTTTAGGGTTTGAGGTATAAGTTGGTATAGGTTAGGATTAGTTTAGGGTTTGAGGTATAAATTGGTATAGGTTAGGATTAGTTTAGGGTTTGAGGTATAGGTTGTCGGTCTAATGACAGTCGGACCAACAGTATGTCTAAACTAAAGCCTGTACCCCAATCTCAGAGTTACAGACCTGTAAGGGTCCCTTTGGAGGGTCGCTCTGTGGACTCTCACTTTGAGAGAAACATTACAATAATATAGCCTGATTATCGGCTGGATCCAGGCTAACAATAATAGGCATCAGGCAGGTACGTGATGTATGACCATGATCAATAAACATTGTTTAACACATTGCTTTAAATATAGGAATCATTTAAGGAACCATAATTTATATGGAATGCTCAAAGACACTGAAGTTAGTGAAGAAAAAGGCTCTTTTACCTGATCCAACCGAGAGCGGGTCGGGATGGGGGCAGGCTCGAAGGTCTGTCGACGGGACGGGACAGGGTCCGGTGGGTTTGGGGGCAGAAAGACAATAATAAGACCACTCAGATTCTTCACTTCAAAAGACCCCTCCCCCAGTTTACCATTGCATTAGGGCCACAACTCTGAGAGTGTGCATTTGTACGCGCACATGTTTCTATGTCAGTCGTTCTCAATCATTTTCATGTCAAGGATCCCCAATATTATATGTAATTGTCCGCCGACTCCCATCTGAAAATATGTTGTTTTAGGGACCCTCCAGAAGCAAAGATTTGAGTTAAAAACGTTCGCTGTGAAAGTATAGCTCGTAGCTATGAGCTTGTAGGTCTGCTATTTTTCAATAGCTAAAGTATAAAATAATGCTTAAAACACCAAAAGTGGTTCCCGCCCAAAATGTGGCCGTTACAAAATAAAGTGGCGCCTGAGCCCCAAGTAGCCCTGCTCCATTGTGGCTCAGACAGTGTTGTTTTTGTCGACTAAAACTAAGTCGTCGAACTAAATGTTCGTCGACGATCTTTTTTCATTGATGAAGCTATGATGACTAAAACTAAGACTAGATATATACTGACAATTTAGTTGACGAATAAAAACTAGACTAAAATGTTACGAAGGGACTAGTGGACAAGAGATCCAGTCATTTTTTCACTAAGTTGCATGCTGAAAATAGCTGATCTACATTTGTTGTGAATCCCCCGTTGATGATGTCACTGGTAGGCGGGTTTTTAACAGAGTGAGTAGAGACAGAAATCAGCTTCAAATAATCGGATATTAAATATCGGTCATAATTTCATGACATGATTGCGTCCTCTCTCAATTTAGTGAGTCTTAAGGCTCTGATTCATAGTCTGGATTTTCACTGACAAAAACTAAATGGATATTAAATGAAAACTAAGCTACGATGACTAAGACTAAATTGGATAACTAAAAAAGGGACTAGTGGACAAGAGTATATCTGAGTCATCTTACACTTATAAACTAAATAAACTGTAGATTTAGTCGACCAAAACTAGACTAACACTAACATTCCAGGTGACTAAAACTAAATTAAAGTTTTATTCCAAAAAGACTAAAATTTGTAAACATTTGTTGCAAACCCCCCCCCAAACAACCCACCTTGCGTACTTCATCCTCCTCCTCCTGCCTCTTCTCGTAGTGGGAGAAGTCGTCGAAGATGGACGTGGTGTGCTTGTAGGCGGCGATGATCTTCAGCACCAGCTTGGCCTTCTCCAGCGGCACCTCCTGCGTGTCCCGCGAGTTGGTCACCGGCTTGTTGTCGTTGTTCTCCAGGCGGATGTGCCGCAGCTGGCTGTTGGGCACGTCCTTGACGAAGAGCCACGCCACGTCGAACTTGCCCTTCCACTTGTCCTGCGCCCAGACGCCGGCGCTGGCGCCGTAGTCCACCGGCGAGCGCATCTCCGCCACGCCGCAGAAGTGGCCCGAGCCGTTGACGGAGAAGAGCAGGTAGACGGGGCCCTTGGCGGCCAGCGAGCGGAAGGCCTGGTCGAGGCGCTTGTTGCCGTGCTCCGTGCTGCACCAGATGGAGTACTTGATGGAGCGGTGGATGTCGTCCTCGCTGTACGACTTGATGATGAACACACGGCCGTTCTTCAGGTTCCACTCAAACTCCTGGGGGGAGGCAAAGCAATTATCCATTAACCCATTTAGACCCCGGGGACGTTTCTACAAAATGCCTGGGCCAGGCTACCCGCCCCTCTAGACCAGAAAGCACGCTGGCTGGGCCAGGCTACCCGCCCCTCTAGACCAGAAAGCACGCTGGCTGGCCCAGGCTACCCGCCCCTCTAGACCAGAAAGCACGCTGGCTGGGCCAGGCTACCCGCCCCTCTAGACCAGAAAGCACGCTGGCTGGCCCAGGCTACCCGCCCCTCTAGACCAGAAAGCACGCTGGCTGGGCCAGGCTACCCGCCCCTCTAGACCAGAAAGCACGCTGGCTGGGCCAGGCTACCCGCCCCTCTAGACCAGAAAGCACGCTGGCTGGGCCAGGCTAGCCTCTCAGACCCAAAACTAAAGAATATTTGGTTGTCGTCGGATAGGATTTTGTCCACAATTCCATGCTGTATTGATGTTGGTACCATTTAGGAGAGATAACAGGCAAACGTTGATCAAAAATAACAATTCTTCTACATTCTATATTTGTGTAGACTTCTTGTAAATTAAGTAAAGCAAACTCCTTGTGGGGTACAAGGAACAAAGCAAGATAAAATCTCAAGACAAAATGTAAAGAGACAAAAAGAAAATCAACCAGGTGCTCGATGAAGATGCAACAATTATAATGTAAAGTAGGGCTGGTGCTTCAAGGATCGGTGGGACTGGAATACTAAAGAATAGGCGGCAATCCGAGCACTCAAAAAGGTTAAATATGGAGTGCCAGAATTTTTGTATTTTTCTAGTTTTCCATGTGTCTATGAGGTGACAGCACTTCATTAAGACACCCTGGAGTCGTTATGTGCAATGGTGTATTAAATTTGTATTTTGGGTTTCTTCCTGGAGGCTGAACCCTTGATAGTCAATTTGAGTCAAACGGGCCAATGAAATAAACTAATATAGTGACATCACACTTATGCATGTCCGCATAAAAACAACATTTTAACAAATAATATAATTATACCTCCTTATATAAAGACCTGAAGATCATGTTTTAGGGTGGAATAAAATCACGGCACTCCATCTTTAAAAAATAGGAAAAGGTCGATAAAAACAATGTACTTTATTTAGAAAAGTTAAAATAAGCATGTTTCGACGTCTTCATCAGGGCAACTTGTATGAATCATACTTGCCCCAAGAAGACTCGAAAACATGTTGGCTTATTTTAAATAAGCCAACACGTTTTCTAAATAAAGTACATTTGTGACCAGATTTGACTCCGAGCCTGCCATCGCGTAACCTCCAGCTTTTCACCAGAGGAGAAAACTCCAAAATGAGTCAATAGCTCATGCAGGCAGACTCTTGTCTGAAATAAGTGGCAGAGCTGTAAATCAATGTAAATATGAAATAAGTGCTTAAACATGTAGCTCGGTGTAATGTTAGAGACCACAGAAGTTAACCTTTCAAGCCTGTTTTCTCAACTTGCTGTTTTCTCTATAAGCCACAACTAGAAAACTGGTGGGTCAAACTGAACAACCAATGTCAATTTGAAGCTATGATTCCCTGCTTTCATATGACAACGCCAATTCAAAAAATATCCAATGACAGTCCCTCAGTCAAATTTGTCCACATTTATTTGTATCCCGGTGGTGAGCAGCATGCTTTCACAGACCACACTCTTGGTTATGGAATCCAAAGGACTGGAATCCGTCTGTGGCGACTGAGAACCATGGGGGGTAGGGCGGCAAACATTATCAGACATGTAAGAGATATATCGTAAATCGGTTAAAATCGATTCAAACTGGTGACAATTTAAATCGCTATTGGAATTAGTATGCAAACAGCAGAGAGCACATAAAAAAGCTGTCAAGGTAGCAAATGACCCCTCTCATCCACTCTGCAGGGAGTTTTAAGATAGCAAATGACCCCTCTCATCCACTCTGCAGGGAGTTTTAAGATAGAAAATGACCCCTCTCATCCACTCTGCAGGGAGTTTTAAGATAGCAAATGACCCCTCTCATCCACTCTGCAGGGAGTTTTTTTATAGCAAATCACCCCTCTCATCCACTCTGCAGGGAGTTTTAAGATAGCACATCACCCCTCTCATCCACTCTGCAGGGAGTTAGCAAATGACCCCTCTCATCCACTCTGCAGGGAGTTGGCAAATGACCCCTCTCATCCACTCTGCAGGGAGTTGGCAAATGACCCCTCTCATCCACTCAGCAGGGAGTTCCAACTACTTCCCTCTGGTAGATACCAAAAGCTAACCGTAAACATCATTCCTAATGCCATTAAGGCACTAAATGATACCAATGCATCGCTAGATTCGTTTTTCTAATGTAATTGCCACTGTTGTCATGAAAATAATTGTGTAAGTGTTGTTACTATTGTTCTTGTTGCAGTTTGATTTTTTACTGTTGTTGAGACTGCAGACAAATTTCCACACGTGGCCAATAAATGAAACTAACTAACTGAAAAGGAGAAGAAAATAGAGGACCTTTGTAAGAAAATGGACAAAAAAAAGATACCATTTGATACTGTTGATTGATTATAATTCATTACAGACGTCATGGTTACCGTCCCATACCTTGGGGTTGTAGCTGTGGTTGGCACGCAGCTTGTCCAGCACGGGGTGGGACTCCCCGCCGGGGCCCATGGGGGGTCCTCCTCCTCCTCCCCCACCCATGGGGGGTCCTCCTCCGTTCCCGGTGGCTCCTCCTCCTCCCCCCACCATGCCCATCATGCTCTCCATGCCCCCCGGCTGGTAGTTGTTGTTGCGGTTGCGCGGGGCCACCCAGCGCGTCTGGGGCGGCGGCTGGCTGTGGTTCTGGTACGGCTGCTGCAGTGGCTGTTGGTGAGGAGGGGGCTGGTGGTGGTGCTGCTGCTGCTGCTGGTGGTGGTGCTGCTGGTGGTGGTGGTGGTGGTGGGGGGGGCCCTGCAGGGCCATCTGGGGCTGCATCTGGGGGGGCTGGGCGTGGGCGTGGCCCTGCTGCTGCATGGGCAGCCCGTGGGGCATGCCCAGCGCCTGCTGCTGCCCCCCGGGGCTGTTGCTGCCCCCCCCCAGCGAGCCGCTCTTGTCCCAGGTGCCAATGTTCATGTTGTGTTTGATGGGAGGCGGCGGCAGGCCCGGCATGATGCCACCGCCGGGCATCATGCCCCCGGGCTTCACCTTGGCCTTGTTGTTGTTGTTGCTGATCTGCTGGGGCTTGGCGGGCTTGGAGGCGATGGCCGCCCACGACGTGGGCTTGTTGTTGGGCATGATGGGGGGCATGCCGATGGGGGTGGCGCCGTTGTTGCCGCCGCCGAGGGGGGCCACGCCCCCCAGGTGGGTGGTCACGGCGGTGGCGGTGTGGTGGTGGTGGTGGTGGTGCCCACCGCCGCCGCCTCCCACCGCCTTGCCGGAGCCGCCGCCCTGCTGTCCCCCCACCGCCACCACGTCCCCCCCTCCCCCTCCGATCTTCAGGCCCACCATGCCCTGGTCCAGGCTGTTCATGCCGGGCGCCTTGTTGACCAGTGTGTCGCTGGCGCCGTGGAAGCCCGTCTGCCCGTCGGGGGGCAGCAGCGTGCCCCCCAGGGAGCTGGGCGGGTAGCTGTAGCTGCCCCCGTACGCCGCAGAGCTCTGCTGGGTCTGCTGCTGCTGCTGGCCCTGCTGGGAGCCCTGCGGCGGCCCGCTGCTGGCGGCGGCGGCACCCCAGGCCGAGAAGGCCGGGTTCTCGGGGAAAAAGTTAAAGCGGTGCGCCGGCTGGTAGATGCTGCTGCCCAGGGGGCCTCCCGGCTGGCCGAACACAGTGGTGTCCGGCAGGAAGTGGTGGTCTCCATTGCTCAGGGCTCCGTAAGGGGTGAGGTAGGGGATGGGCGGGTCGCCCCCGGTGGACCAGGGAGCCTCGCTCAGAGGGTAGGGGAAGCCGATGGAGGGGGCGTAGTAGCTGGACAGGTAGGGGTCGGTCATGGACTGGTAGCTGTTGTTCTGGGAGAAAAGAAAACACCACGGGATGCAGTGATGTAAATAGGGTTTTCCCAGGATGCAGGGATGGTCTTTTAGATGAGTCCCAGGGACATTTTATGAGTCCCACTTCAACGATGTTAGGAATCATATTTTGCCATTTTTACAAATTGCAGCATTTAACTCCCATTTCATTTCATGGTTATAATGTGGTTATATTCATGTAGAAAACAGAAGAAGAAATTATTATTATAACTTCAACCTAAATAAACTAGAATAAAACAACAGTACAGTAGTACAGTAGTACACCACGGGATGGAGTCGAGGATGAGTCGTTTACGGGTTTGAGCTAAGAGCACGCTAATCGCTGTCTGAATCGACTTAAATCATTATAATAATAATAATACAATATATTTATATAGCACCTTTCATGTCATAAAATGCAGCGCAAAGTGATTTTACTGGGCAAGAAAGAGCATGCAGGGCAAACACACAAACGTAAAGTAGGCAGCATTGGCTTTTACAAAATATAAGTTGACGATTAATTGTCACGCAACTAATTGCAATTGACGATTGAATTGTGTTTTGTATTGAACAATTAGTATTTCTGTTTGCCATTTAGGTTTTGTAATCAGATTGCACAGATATGACAAATAACTTAAACATACAAAGAAATCACCGACACATAGTCATAATTTCTTTCCAAAACAAAATAGCATACAGCATAGCATAGTCTACAAGCTTACAACACGTCACGAAGTGACATGTTGTAAGCCTGTAGATCTATTTCTGCTATTTTGAAAAATGTATATGGACATTTTTCAACATGGAAACAATTAATTGTGCAAACATAATTGCAAATTATCTCAAATAATTGCAATTAGACGATTATGAAATAATTGTGAGAGGCCTAGTCGTCGTGTTTCAAATAAAGAATGATTTAATGGTGGATGTAAACCTGCGTTTACCTGAGTTGATTGACCGGTGAGGTACGGTTCAAAGTCGTTGTCGTGGACAGTCTCTTTCTGATGCAGCGAACCATTTTGCACTGAAAGAAAAACACAACACTAAAAATCAATATATTAAAATTATAGAGGGCCTTCGTCATGATATAAGCAATAACTGAAGCTATTATAGGAAGACTGGTTGCACTATATATGGAAAGCCTTAACAATTGATTTGGTCAGCTCAAACACTGTTTAAAATATATGAACCCGAGGAAGGCAACCGCGAATGGATGTCAACAGTTATTACATACATGATTAGATTGGTTAACTCATTTAGACCTGGGGACGATTCTACAAATGTCTTCTAAATCGAGTTTTCTGAAAAGTCGTTCCCAAACATTTTCATGTCAAGGAGCCCCAGAAATGAAATGAAAATTGCCCGCCGAGCCCCATCTGAAAATATGTTGTTCCAGGGACCCCTCCAGAAGCAAAGATTTGAGTTAAAAAAATGTTTGCTATGAAAGAATATATTCAAACATTTGGGCCACATTTTCACAACATAGCAGACCTACAAGCTCCTAAGCTTGTAGATCTGCTATGTTTCAATAGCTAAAGTACAACATAATGCTTAAAACACCAAAAGGGGTTCCCGCCCAAAATTAACTTGCATATGAATACATACACATTCTCACACCAGGTACTAGTTCAGAGCAAGAGCGAAAAGTGCAGCTTGTTTTGGGACCATTTCAACCAAGATAAGGACAATGGTGACTACTTGAAAATACAAGATTAGCACAGGCAACAATTCAGAGCCAGGGACAAAAGCATGTTATTTCTGAGAAACATGGCCAAGTAAAACAAAGTGGAGATCTCTACTTCCCCACTCATGGAAATAATGAATCAATACACTAGAAAGTGACATTAAAGCCACTATAAGCAATACTATGTCATCAACGTTGTAATGAACTTTTTTTTGGTATTCAGTCAGCCAGCAATGGGTAGAACGCTCCCAAAAAACTGACTGTGACACATCTAGGGACCGCAATCTGCATTCAAAGATGTTCCTAGAAGCTTTGTCATTGGTTGGAAAAATTGGTCGCAATGACAAAACCAATCAGGAAGTAGACCAGCTTCTAGGAACCTCTTTGAATGCAGATTGCAGCCCCTAGATGTGTCACAGAGACAAAAAGTGTTTGGGAGCGTTCTACCCATTGCTGGCTGTCTGAATACCAAAAAAGTTCATTAAAATGTTGACATATTATTGCTTATAGCAGCTTTAACAGCCTCTGTGATCTCACTGTCCATTTCCCCAGACTGGCTACCATGCATAGATATAGCCCTATATCTTGCGCTACCCCTTACCCCTAAACGTATTTGCCATTTTTTACTATTTTAAAACATTTTAAAACAGTACAAATAGCCGATCTACAAGCTAACAACGTGTCGATGTAGTGTTCATTACAGTGTTCATTAAATGTTTTAAAATAGTAAAGAAATGCCAAATAAGTTTATGGATAAGGGGTGGCGCAAGATGGAGCCCTTAATCTAATATATCTATGCCTTTATCTGTCACATGGTGAGGGTTATATATGTATATATAATATATCTATGCCTTTATATGTCACATGGTGAGGGTTATATATGTATATATAATATATCTATGCCTTTATCTGTCACATGGTGAGGGTTATATATGTATATATAATATATCTATGCCTTTATCTGTCACATGGTGAGGGTTATATATGTATATATAATATATCTATGCCTTTATCTGTCACATGGTGAGGGTTATATATGTTCATATGTATATGTTTATCTTCTGTCACATGGTGAGGGTTATATATGCCTGACTTTTACTTGTGAATCACACTCCATCAACTGACGTCCGTCACGTTGGATTCCTAAAGGCCTATTCATACTCCATTTTTAGGTGATATTCAGTTGGTCAGCTGTGGCGAGTGTGCGTCAACGGAGAGCTTTGATCCATGCACCACGACTCAACTCCAGAGGAGTCATTTTAAGCCATTTTGAACTGATATCAGATTCTAAAAATGTCTTCTACATCCTGACAGTTTTCTGAAAAAGCTATGTTTCTATGGCAGTCGTTCTTCGATTTTTCAAAAATAGCAGACCTACAAGCTCGTAGCGCGCCACTCGGCTATTTTTCAATAGCTAAAGCATAGCATAATCCTAACACCAAAAGGGGTTCCCGCCCAAAATGGGTTAAGCCATTCAGGACGGGAACCCCTGGTGGTGTTTTAACCCATTTAGACCCGACGTCGAAATAAATAAAAAAAAGTCTTCTAAATCCTGACAGTTTTCTGAAATACCTATGTTTCTAGGCCCATATCACTTCTATATTTCATGTCAAGGACTCCAATAATTATATGTAATTGGCCGCCGACCCCCATCTTAAAATATGTTGTTTCAGGGGCAACCACAGAAGCAAAGATTTGAGTTAAAATCGATCGCTCTGAAAGAATATTCCAAGGTTTGTGCCCCATTTTCACGATTAAAAAAAAATAGCAGACCTACAAGTTCATAGCGCGGCACCGAGTGCCACGCTATGAGCTTGTAGATCTGCTATTTTTCAACAGCTAAAGCATAACATGATGCTTAAAACACCAAAAGGGGTTCCCTCCCAGAATGGGTTAAATCTCTCGGACCGTGAGAGGCCATGCTGCCACGGGTCCCTTTGCATAGCCAGTTTGTCATCCTCCACAAATAAACTGATGGACAGCCACCCCGCCAGGCCCTTGAAGAATGGCCTCCTAGAACCTGGAAGTGATTCAGACTACAGTAGAGCAGTGGTAACTTCTCAAACCTATTTTTGGCTCCGGTCTCCCCTGTGAATAACTTCAATCCATGACGGAATCACATTCAGACACGTCGTGCACACACTTAGGCACCATTAAATGATCAAAATAAGAACATTATAATGGTGTGTTATGAAAAATATAATGTGCCACGGACAGGTCACCATGTCTGGACATATGGATGACCCCTGGTCACGGCACCCACTTTGGGAAACGCTGGACCAGAGCCATGCTGTCGTCCTGCCAAGGCCTGCGAGGTCGACCTGACTCGAGACCAGGCCAGTCAGTCAATCAGTCTGTCGGTCTGTCTGTCTGTCAGCCAGTGTGCCGTTGCTCTGACAGGCCGCCGTAACCGTAAGCAAAGCAAACCACAGCTCAACACGTCACGCTCCTACGATTAAGAGGCCACTGATAACGACATTATCATCCACACAGATCAGCGTCCGCTGGCAAGCTGCACGGGTCTGCGGTTTGTTCAACTGGGAGGGTGTGTGTGTTGTGTGTGCGGGCGTGTCTGTGTGTGTGTGTGTGTGTGTGTGTGTGTGTGTATGTACATCTGAGGGGGAAGAGAGAGTGACACATTTCAAAACACCCCCCCGTCCGTCTCATGTTCCAAGTCATAAATCATCAAATCGCATTTCTCTCACAGACGACAGCGGTGTGTGGGGACTCGGGATAGTCGATCAATATTATACACGGGCAGTGCTACACCATTCTTGCTCAAATGTGAATGTCGATTTTCTTTTTCCTCCACAAGAATTGAGATCACTATTCTCACACGATCATGAAAATATTTATTGTGTTTAACAATCTTCAACAACCTAAAACATGAACCTTGGTTGAAAAAAATAACACTTTAACAAAAGACCAAATGGGACACCATTTGGTTTAACGTTACACTCTCAAAGAGTTAAAGATCTAAATAAGGGTCCATTTGGTTACCAACTCTCCATCATTTAGCTGCATGGGGACCACCTGGAACCCCCTCAAGGACCACTGGTGGAGAACCACTTGTTTAAGATGATTGCACTGCTCTTGATTTTTAAGTAAAGAAAACAATAAGTCTACAAAACATATTTATTTTTCAAAAATTGAAATAAAAACAAACAGTTAACGTCGTAAACTTGTAGATCGGCTATGTTCAGCAAAGGTAAAATCAGTCATTACGACTGCATCAAAGTACATCAAAGTACCCGCCAAAATACATTTTAGTCGACTAAATCACCTGTAGATTTAGTCGACTAAAACTAGACTAACACAAAAAAATTCCAGGTGACAAAAATGTGACTGAATGAAAACTATTCAAGAGACGACGACAAAAACTAAAAACTAAATTTGCTGCCAAAAACAACACTGCTTGTGGATGCCCTCCCCTGGCTCAAAAGCAGCCGAGGTTGACCAATGACCATGCACATGAACCCATACCGTACCTATCCCATAGTCATGTCACAGACAAATAGGCCAGAACATTTAGATCTATTTGCTCATCTTGTAGAAGCATCAGGTATACGGTCGCCACTAAAACATCTCGCCCCTCGATCTTTCCGCCGACCTCATGCCGACTGCTTGGTGCCGCGGTTCTTGTATTCTTTATTTAGTTTTACTGAGAATAAGGTTAGAAGTAAGTTTAGGGTTAGGCATAGTTTTACTGGGTATAAGTGTAGGTATTGGGTTAGGTTTTGACATAGTTTTACTGAGGTTAAGGTTAGGAATAAGGTTAGGTTTAACTGTTTAAGCATACTTTACTTAGGTTACTTAAGGAATACCAGGCAGCGCTGTTCCGGGGCGAGTTAGGGGCGACTCGTTTGGTATTCCTTGTAGATAGGCTATATAATATCAGCAAAGATAAATATATGTCGTGATGTGGTGGAATACTGTACAGAACCCCAAAAGATAAATATATGTCGTGATGTGGTGGAATACTGTACAGAACCCCAAAAGATAAATATATGTCGTGATGTGGTGGAATACTGTACAGAACCCCAAAAGATAAATATATGTCGTGATGTGGTGGAATGCTGTACAGAACCCCAAAAGATAAATATATGTCGTGATGTGGTGGAATACTGTACAGAACCCCAAAAGATAAATATATGTCGTGATGTGGTGGAATACTGTACAGAACCCCAAAAGATAAATATATGTCGTGATGTGGTGGAATGCTGTACAGAACCCCAAAAGATAAATATATGTCGTGATCTGGTGGAATGCTGTACAGAACCCCAAAGGGAGTTCCCGTCCACCAGGGTGTCCTCCCGCCCCGAAATGGGTTAACCCATTTTGGGCGGGAATCCCTTTTGGTGTTTCCAGCATTGTTATACTTTAGCTATTGAAAAATAGCAGATCTACAAGAAAAATCGTGAAAATGTGCCTCAAATCTTTGAATATATATTCTTTGAGTTTCAGTTTTAACTCAAATCTTTGCTTCTGGAGGGTCCCTGGAACAACATATTTTCAGATGGGGGTCGGCGGCATATTGCATATAATTGTTGGGGTCCTTGAAATGAAATATTGAGAACCAATGATATAGAAACATGAGGTTTTTCAGAGAAATTATATCTCTATATATATATATTCATTATTAATTTCGACGTCAGGCCTAAATGGGTTAAAAAAATTCAGTCTCTTATTATATCCTCCATTATATTATATAACATAGGTTTCCTTCATTCCAAATTAAGCATTTTGGAAAAGACAGGAAGAGTAGCCTGGTTAGGTTCCCCATCAAGGTGCTAACCTGCTGTGGGCAGAATGTACCACCCAGTGACTAGTGTTTTAACCTGCTGTGGGCAGAATGTACCACCCAGTGACTAGTGTTTTAACCTGCTGTGGCCAGAATGTACCACCCAGTGACTAGTGTTAGGTTCACATCCTTTAACCTGCTGTGGGCAGAATGTACCACCCAGTGACTAGTGTTAGGTTCTTATCCTTTAACCTGCTGTGGGAAGAATGTACCACCCAGTGACTAGTGTTAGATTCACATCGTTTAACCTGCTGTGGGCAGAATGTACCACCCAGTGACTAGTGTTAGGTTCACACCCTTTAACATGCTGTGGGCAGAATGTACCACCCAGTGACTAGTGTTAGATTCACATCGTTTAACCTGCTGTGGGCAGAATGTACCACCCAGTGACTAGTGTTAGGTTCACATCCTTTAACCTGCTGTGGGCAGAATGTACCACCCAGTGACTAGTGTTAGGTTCACATCCTTTAACCTGCTGTGGGCAGAATGTACCACCCAGTGACTAGTGGTAGGTTCACATCCTTTAACCTGCTGTGGGCAGAATGTACCACCCTGTGACTAGTGTTAGGTTCACATCCTTTAACCTGCTGTGGGCAGAATGTACCACCCAGTGACTAGTGTTAGGTTCACATCCTTTAACCTGCTGTGGGCAGAATGTACCACCCTGTGACTAGTGGTAGGTTCACATCCTTTAACCTGCTGTGGGCAGAATGTACCACCCAGTGACTAGTGGTAGGTTCACATCCTTTCCCTTCTGCGGATCACTGGTGTTTTGGCAGCAAATTTAGATTTTAGTTTTAGTCATAATCTCTTGAATAGTTTTCATTTCGTTTTAGCCACCTGGAATGTCTTAGTGTTAAGTCTAGTTTCAGTCGACTAAATATAATAGGATTTTTGTCGACTAAATTTACAGTTGATTTAATCGACTAAAATGTGTTTTGGCGGTTCTTGGTGTCGTCATAATGACTGTTTTTGCTGAAAATAGCCGATCTACAAGCTCACAACGAGCTTGTAGATCGGCTATTCTCAGCATGCAACCAAGAGTAAAATGACTTATACTGGATCTCTTCCCTTCTCTGTGTAAACAGGCAAACCGGTGTATCCGCAAAACGTATGACATCATGGCTCACGTTGGCTCACAGCGCATAGCAGTATGTTTATTAAATTAATGCAGAGCCATATATGATATAATGGAGTCTATCTCGCCTACAAAGCGCTGCTCGTCAGCGATGGTGAATGCAAAACCATGATGTAAATAAAAAGCCTTGTGATAGGCGGCAGCCGCGGCAGCAGCGTTTATGTAGCCTAATGTATTATAAAACATATAACCATCCCGTGGCGCGCTCTGGGCTGCCTGTCACTGAGCGACGGCCACAACCACGTTGTGTTCTGGAATCATTCGAAACCCCAATAGGGTTGCGTGAAGGAGTTCTTCTTCTTGTACGTGGGTGACTGGTCTATTTGGCAGCCCGTTACCGCCACCTAGTGACATTATAGCATTTTCATAAAGTGTGCGTCTTGTGTAAAGGGTCAATACAAATTCAGAACGCAACAGGACTTTGCCGTTTTATCTGGAGATGGTCGCCGTGTAAAAGAGGCCTTAGTCGACGAAATCAACACTTGCTGCGGATCAACCATCAGCATGGATGGATTTAGTGCTGCACGATTCAACGAGGGGGGAAATATTCAGACACCTATATGTGATTTAATTCCTAAATTTGAGCAAGAATGGTGCAGCACTAGTTGGCTTGTCCAATTCATTTTAGTTACAAGAGAGAGACTTTAAGAGAGGTTTAAGTCGAGCACTTTGATGTTGTCCATTTAAAGCCACAGTAGTTATGGCTCCAGGTGCCACATTTTGAATGCAGTAATGTTCAGCAACTACAGACTAAAGACAGAAAATATTTTCATGGGAGAAAAAATTATCGTCTGAGAATCTTGATCTCAATTCTTGTGGAGGAAAATAGACATTCACATTTGAGCGAGAATCGGGGGAAGGCTGTGAAAGAATATATATTCAAAGAATATAATAGCTCTGCTATTTTTCAATAGCTAAAGCATAACAATGCTTAAAAGTTAAACACAAAAAGGGGTTCGAGTCCAGATTGGGTTAAATAGTCAAACGGTAAACAATGCAGCCATTTGTCCCGAAGTAACCTGGGGTCCACCTATGCTTTCCATGGCATAGGCAGCTCCCAGCAGGATGTGCCGTGAGAATCTAGGCGCAGCTGCGCGACATGAGACTAATTCATTAGAGCAACAGAGAGAGAGAGGAATGTATACGTGTGTGTGTACAGGTGTGCGTCAATTTAATAAAGGTAAAGACGATCAGAAATCAGCAGAGCGATCGACGTTTGCGCTACTATATGCCGAATTGAAGTGGACTCTGTCCCAGACTTTTTTTTCTTTCTCCCTAGAAATAAAAACGTCTGGGTTTCCGAGGCTAGTCCCCAAGTGACTACAAAAGATTGCTATTTGTTAAACATAAATTTAATATAATTTGTATATATGTGACATAGCTCTGTTTACACAATGCTTCACCCCCTCCAACTGTACATACTTTCCCCATTTTCAACTGATCGACACTTAAATTGTGAACACCACCTCAACCTACTAGTCTGTTTTTCCTCTTTTCCCCCTCCCCCTTTATGATGAATTCCTGTTCTGTTCTTTGGCTATATAGAAGTGTATGTACGTCTCTAAATGTTTTGATGAATTGAACAAGGTGGACCCTCTTGTAAACAAGCTGTAATGCTTTATTGGGTCGTCCAATCACAGTTAACAGTCTTTGTATTGAGTTGTGCTTGAAATGTATACTGTAATTCTGCAAACTGTTAATAAATATTTCAATCAATCAATGTTTTATTATGCCCTGTTGTAGTAAACTTACCTTTAGATGCTTGTCCCTTTGATCTCTGAAGCATCATCCACCACGTTAGACCAACCATGCAAGAAGAGAGAGGGGGAAAAAACACATCAGACGTCATGGTCAGTTCCAGTTTAAAAACTAGATTCCAATCTACAGGTCTGTCTGTCTGTCTGTCTGCAATCACAGCTCACCCAGCCTAAACAACAAACCACTACTTCCTGGATAGAGAGACATTACAATAACACGTACAGTCTACGGGGAGAGAGAGAGAGAGGCATAAACAGTAAACTAAAAGAATATCCATTCACATTGCATATAGGCTAGTTTTAATTTAACTTAGGCTAATAATAATCAAGCAACGTTGGCCTAAATAGCTTAATTTGATGTATTGATTGAATAGTTTATGAGACAGAAATGTAAAAAACATTAACAGTACTACTACCAGTAACAGGGCCCTATGCAATCAATTCACAGTCATGATTATAAACAGCAGTATTACTAGTCTGAGCTTATTGTCTTATATAAAATAAAAGGCTTTCCATCTACCAAAGGTAACCCAGTAGCCACCCTCCTATCCTACCACACACTAGAAGCTACAAGCATACACATAATCCACTCTTAGGTCAGCTTGCTTGTGAATCCAATGATGACTATTTCTATGCATCTGATGCATTATTACCATGAGTTGTTCTTGCATTTACTGTAAATCGCTCTGGATTAAGAGCGTCTGATAAATGCCTACATTGTAAATTGTTAACATAGCAGGGCAGAAAGACAGACAGACGCCATGGGACGTCTTTTTCTAAATGCATTACTGTGTGTGTGTGTGTGTGTGTGTGTGTGTGTGTGTGTGTGTGTGTGTCTTTCCAGGTATTAATCAAAGCCTTTCAAGCCTCTCTGGAAGAAGTGACCACTATAGTCCAGTCTTCCAGAGATAATATTATAAGTGTGATCTCAACACCAACACCCCTCAGAGGACTGCCAAACAACCCCGATAGACGGATGTTTCGTCAATGATCACCACAAACCTATATATAACGTTAAACCTCCTGAATCTGATGTCTTCTTTTAGCTTTGCTGCTAACCCTGAGAAGATTTTTTTTTTTAATCAACCCTGCTAACTAACTATCTAACGTCGGCTGTGGCTAAAGCTAAGTTAAATACCTTTAAAACAAACAACCTCCCTGGCCTTAAACATTCAAGACTCTCATTGATGTGTTTTTTTGCATTTATTTTGTATCGATTCTGACATTTTCAAATCAATCATAGATTGAAAATGTCAGAATCGATTACAAAGAAATAAATTGAAAAAACACACATCTACGAGAGTCTTACAATCTTAGGCTAAAACAACCTCCCCCCAAGAAATACACACCGCCCTGGATATTATAAACCCCAACCGTTAGCCAAGTTAGCTTAGCATTCAAAGCTAGCTTCAAAGCTAACCCTCCAGTCCAGAGAGCCGGCCGTCCTTTAGTTCCCCTACCTGAGGGTCAATGCTTGTGGCAGACATAATTCATGAAGCAAGTCCCTGGATGAAGTCTTTCTCACAGAAGCCAAGAAGATATAGATGGTGACCTGTCCCAAAAAGCTTGTAGGGAGGGGGGAGCCCAAAGTTCACCACACACAACACACACACACGCACACACACACACACAGTTCCCTGCTAGCCGCGTATCACAGTTAGCTTCGTGGCTAAAGCTAAAAGGCTAGTTAGTTAGCTCTGTGGGGGGCTAGCTTTAGTAGCTAACAGTTAGCTCAGCTGTCTGTCCGTCTGTGTGTTTATTTCCCCCAACAACTTTAGTTCCCACAGTTTGTTTTTTGTAGTCCAAATCCGGAGGTCCTTTCCCCCCACGGAATACACTTTATTTCCACGTTTTTAGATGTCGACCACCGTCCAGTCCAACCAGATGGAACCTATGGATGGAACTCTCTCTCTCTCTCTCTGGATCGTGTTGTATTGCTTAATAAGAAATGTCCTCCTCTAGTCCACACACGGTTTGTTGTTTGCCTTTCGGGGTTGTGCTCTTTTAATTATTTCCTTGTTCCCCCCCCCCAGGTCCAAATATATATTTATATAAGAGAGAAGAGATGTCTTCTTCTTCTTTCTCCTCCGTGTCGGTAGAAGCAAAGATCCAGCAGATATCTGTTGTGGTGGTTCTTCTGGCCTGGTCTAAAAAAACTGAACTCACTTCCACTCACTTCCCCAATGGCTGCCTAGCTGCTGCTAGCCTGCTACCTCTCTGCTCTGTCTGTCCGCTTCCATCCGGGATCACACACACACACACACAGGGTGGGAAAAAAGTACTTTTACTTAACTCTTAACACCCTAAAGCTACCAATACTGCAATATTGAGATACGCAGATATAAGTAAAAGTTGATTGATTGATTGATTACCAACAGTAAAAAAAAATTACTACTCATTGTGTAGTGTCTTATTTAAAAAGCCGATCTACAATCTCACAATGCGTCGCACTCTCGCGACACATTGTGAGCTTGTAGATCTGCTATTTTCAAATATCTGAAATGTATAGTGGTATAGTGTGTTTTGTAATAATAATCAAAATCTACAAAGTAGCCTAACTCAAGTGTTCTAATATTATAATTGTAATGGAGTAAAAAGTACAATATTTGCCTGAGATTGATTGATTGATTGATTGATTGATTGGTTGATTTATTGATTGATTGATTGAAGTATATTGATTTATTAACATTATGCAGAATAGGTACATTTCAAGCACAACTCAATTATTTTCCCGACGACACGACACCACATAAAGCATTAGGCTACACACTTGTTTACAATAGGGTCCACCATTTTAAATTCATCAGAACATTTTGAGACACTTCTACACTTTCTACACTAAATATACAGTTATGGGAAAACAGGGTGGACTCAGATTTTTTATTTATTTACGGGGGCCAGTTTCAAATTGCAGCCGTCCGGTTCCCTTTGAGAGCAGTAGGAGATGTAGGTAGGCCTATGGTACATGTATAGTGGAGTGGAAGTATATACAATTGGAAATACTAAAAGTACCTGGCCCGGCCGGCTGGCTTCAGGGACGTGCACACATAGACATCAAAGGGGGCTTCAGCCCCTGCCCCCTTTACCCGTCTGTAAAACAACTGCCCTTTCGAGACCACGAATGCCCTTTTACCCGTCTGTAAAACAACTGCCCTTTCCAGACCACGAATGCAGCCTTATACTTATATGGTGAAAGAAATGCAAATGCCACTCCTTTCCTTTCCATGCCATACCGGAAGGCAGCATTCAGGAGGATTGCCTTTGTTTTCCTGAAGACTTAAACACAATATTTTTGCAAATAAACGAATTTGTTTATAAATCCATGTCGTTACACACCGCATCTCCACTAGCTAAAGAGTGCTAGTTGTGCCCCGAAAATATAGCTGATATACAATTAAGCTCTCTACGTGTTGCAGCGCGACACGTTGTGAGCTTGTAACACTCATGCACGTCCCTGGCTGGGGAAGCCGTCTGGGCACCTGTGCTGGTAATCCAGCTTTACAGCATGTTGCGGGTTCGAGTCCCACTCCGACAACCTGTGTGCTGTGTGTCACCCCCCCCCCCCCCATCTCTCTCCCCATTTCCTGTTCATCTATCAATAAAAAAGGCAAAAAGCCTCAAAATGGTACTTCAGTAAATGTAGGCTACTTAGTTACTTTCCACCACTGTAGTCTGAAAACCCTGCACCTTTTCAGACTCCATCATGGACCGTAGCACTTGTCCTAGCCCCTTAGATGTAGCACTATATGTAGACTTAATAGATAGCATTTTATACAGACTTGGCATGTTACGTAAACCGCACTAGAATTGCATTTTATGTAGTCATAGCACTTTATCTATAGTATATGTGTAGTATAGTTTATAATATGTAGTTCCATAGATATATTCCACTGTTACGTCTTAGGTATATGCATGTTTCACGATAACTACTTTTTATGTATGTGATGTATTGCCATGCTTTTTTGTTCTTGCTTAATGTAAATCGCTCTGGAAGAGCGTCTGACAAATGCCTAAATTGTAAATTAGGCTAATTGTACTGGATCCGGCACACACTGCTCCGAGCACACTTGGCCACCAGGGAGCGTCAACACGTATAGTACCAAAGAAAGATAATTGAAAATAATTTGGGGACCCACTGGTCACGAGTCACGACCCACTGGTTGAGAACCCCTGGACTAGAGGAAAACATTTCTACACTCCATTTCTACACTCTCAGAGTTAAATTAACAGTGATGTTTCAATAGACGTTGGGTTCCCAGTCTCCAGAGATAGAAATGCCATTAAATGGGGGTCTGTGGCCTGTTGCATATCACACTGGGGGTCCTTGAAATGAAAATGGTTGGAAATCCTCTAACGGGATTTCAGCCCCTGCCCCTCTAACACTCTCCCTGCAACCTCTGGGTTGGGGTGACACTTGGAGATTGCCTGAAATATGCTAGTGGTCCAGATTCAGTGACAAAAAAAACGTGTCGCGCTGCGTTGAGAGTTTGTAGATCTGCTATTTTTGCTATTCTTGTCCAGAAGTGTCCTCTTATGGGATTGCAGCCCCTGCCTCTCTAACACTCTGTGTACATCCCTATAAGCAGTGCACCCATTGAGCCAGCAGGCTGCAGGCTTGTTGTTTGACACTGCTGGAAGGTACATTTACTTTACTGTAGCCACTAGCCACTACTTTAAGTACAAATTTCAATAATTTTACTTATCCACTATAAATGACAAATATTATACTTATATACTATACACTTGATTGGAAATGTGATTATTATCCACTTCAGCCCTGTAGGCCTATATATATTTTGGTTATTTGAAAATACAAGCTCACAATATGTCGTGTCGTGTGTTGTGACTGAGATTGTAGATCTGCTATTTTCAAAAGATCTTTTTATACATGTTAGGCCTATTGAAAACTGGTGAAATGAGACATTCTGCATAATGAGTATTTTTCTATTTTTGGTACATTATGATGCCAATACTTTTACTCAAGTACATTTTGAATTCCAGACTATTATACATGTCACATAACACATTTTAGTCACCTGGACGGAATGTTTTAGTGTAAGTCTAGTTTTAGTCAACTAAATATTATAAGATTTTAGTCGACTAAATCTACAGTTGATTTAGTCGACTAACACAGTCATGACGACTTGATGCCGTCGTGACTGTTTTTAAACTTGCTGAAAATAGCAGATCTACAAGCTACGAGCTATTTTCAGCATGCAACTAATTATAAAATGACTTGTGTCTTGTACATATAGCCTACTCTACTGGATCTCTTGTCCACTAGTCCCTTTCTAACATTTTTGTCTAGTTTTTATTTGTTGACCAAATTGTCAGTAGGCCTATACGTATAGTCTCATATAGTTTTAGCCATCATTAGTTTTTATTTAGTTTCCTGCATGTCGTTTTCGTCACAGGAATTATTTTAATGCGTAGCCAATACGAGCCTTAATTCGTCAGTGAAAAAAAGTTAGTCGACGAACATTTTTCGTCTTATAGTTTTAGTCGACGGAATCAACACTGCTGGCCAGCAGCACAGCAGGCAGCCTCGGTTTAGTTTGTTATCATGACTGTTCTGGAACGTCCCCCCCCCCCCCCCCCCCCCATGTTGTGCTGCCGGACCCAGCTGTTAACAGTATACAAGCATAGTTTGTCTATAATAAAGCAGCCTGCGCAGCGCAGCAGTCCCACTATAGAGCCAGTTCCTAGTCCAACTACTATGGAACGCAAACGGGATGACTGGCAGCAGCAGCGGACTAATAAACGACGAAGACAAGCCGAGGAGGAAAGCAGCCATCATGTCGGATGACACCAGCACCACAACAACATACACCCTGGAGGAGCCCCACATGCGCGGGGAAGGAGACCGGCTCCGAACGTTCCTGGACCCCCTCGGGGGACCGTCCCCCCCGTCCCCGGCCGCGGCGTGCCCCCCCGCCGGCGCCGATCAGGCCACGGGGACGGGGATGGGGAGGAGGTGGTCCCCGTGGCCCCCCTCGGCCCCCGTGGCCCCCGGGGACCTGGCCCGGGCCGGGTTCTTCTTCCTGGGCGAGGAGGACCAGGTGCAGTGCTTCTGCTGCGGCGGCGTGCTCCGCTGCTGGGCGGCCGGGGACGACGCGGCGGCCGAGCACCGGAGGCACTTCCCCGGCTGCGGCTTCGTGCTGCTCGGTGGCCTGGGTGGTGGTGGGGACCCGGGGGGTGGTGGTGGTGGAGGAGCCGTCGGGAACGTTCCTCTAGTAGGACTGGGGGGTGTTGGTGTTGTTGAGGAGGGGTCCTCCTCCTCCTCTGACAGTGACACGGACTCCGTGGACGGCCAGCTCCTCAGTCAGCTCCAGAGGCTGACCGTGGACGAGCAGGGAGCCCCGATGGGACAGGCCGTGTACCCCGAGATGGAGGCGCAGGACTCCCGCCTGAGCACCTTCCACAGCTGGCCCCCCGGAGCGACCATCCGGCCGGACGACCTGGCCAGAGCGGGATTCTTCTACACAGGTTGGTGGTGACATGACAGACCGACTGACCCGACCGATCAATATGCATAATCAAACACTAAATATTCTTATTTCACAAGGCACAAGCCTCATGCATGCCTATGCGTACACAAATCCGTATATTATTGAGTTTAAAGTTTCTCTTTGAATAGCAGTCCTTGCTCTCAATGGTTGATTGATTGATTGGAATATTTATTAACAGTTTGCAGAATTACAGTAGGCCTACATTTCAAGCACAAACTCAATACAAAGACTGTTAACTGAGTGGATGACCCAATAATAAATAATTACACTTGTTTACAAGAGGGTCCACCTTGTTCAATTGATCAAAGTGGAATATGCTATACAGTAACAGAGTAGGCTATAGCCACTGCACAATTGTCCACAAAAAACACTAAATATTCTTATTTCACAAGCTTATGCTTAAAAAAAAGAGTATATTATTGAGTTTATCTTTGAATCGCAGTCCTTGTTGTCAAATCAATGGAATATAAGCTACCGGTATACACAGAGTGGCCACTGGACTGCTGGACAGAGGACACACGGGTCCCTCATTGTGAGCTTGAGTGACCAGCATCCATTGTTGTCCACTTAAAAAACACTAAATATTCTTATTTCACAAGCCTTTAAAAAATATATATATACATATTATTTTATTTAAAATTATTTTTTTGAATAGTCCTTGTCAATGGAACATTATTTAATCTATATACACACACAGAGTAGCCACTGGACTGTCGGACACTATGCGGTCCCTCATTGTGAGAGAGTTCCCGTGTGGGGGGAGGACAATTGTCCAGCTGAGTCATGCGGTTTTGGGGGACAGAAAAGCCTGGACAGGACCAGCTGGAGGCTGCGTTTACATATAGATCTGACGGACCAGAAGCTGCCACACGTACCACCACAGCCTTATATATAGACTCCCAAAAATATTGTTATTGTTATTGTTATTGGCCGCCGACCCCATCTGAAAATATGTTGTTGCAGGGACCCCCCCCCCCACGCTATGAGCTTGTAGATCTGCTATCTTTCAATAGCTAAAGTGTAACATAATGCTTAAAACACCAAAAGGTTCCGAATGGGTTAATTAAAGACTTTGAAGACTTAGAAAAGCAGAATAATAGGTAAAACAAGTTGAGGTATAAGGAGCTCAAGCAACTAGCTGCCAACCGTTCTATGGCTCTGCTATCAAATATCAAATATATCAAATTTTCACAGAACATTCACAGAAAATAGCAGATCTATATACAGAGCGTAAGCTCATAGAAAAGCTTGTAGGAAAGCTCGTAGAAAAAAGCAGCACGGTTCAAGTCATGACATTCCTGGAAATATTGGTTCGGAATTCATCAAGGGTCCTGGAATTTATCAAAGGTTTTTGGCTATTGATTTAATTAAAAACATTAACAACAGATCTACAAGCTCACGACGTCCTGCAGCCTAATACTGTCTATGGCTACCCCCCCCCCCCCACCCCAGAAGCAAAGATTTGAGTTAAAAACGCTCGCTTTGAAAGATTTGCGCCACATTTTCAGATCTACAAGTTCATAGTGCGGCGCTATGCTTGTAGATCTGCTATTTTTCAATAGCTAAAGTATAACATATAAAACACCAAAAGGGGTTCCCGCCTGGGTTAGATATTGCATATACTGTAGGAGTAAGAGACTCATTATTGCACTGAATGATTATAATAGGCCTGCGATCCTCAGGTTTTACACTGCAGGGCGGGGTCTGCCAATAAATGTGTGGGTGATAGGAAGGTTTTCATATTTTCTCCAAAAATGTTAATCTTTGAACATATTAAAGTATATGAATTACGGATGCTCCGATCGGGGGGTTTTTGTGCGTAAGAGGCAAATTTGAATATTTGCTAAATTATTATATCTCAAAACCTGTATTGTGTGTGGGGAGGAAGGGGAGAATGTTGTCACAAAGATATTATACTATATATCTGATTGACATTTATACCACTTAAATGGTGTACTGTAAATAAAATATTGTTTTCTCCAGATAGGGTAAATTGTCGATTGTGGCGATTATCGGAGCATATCTAATATGAATCCAACATGTTAGCAAAGATACGTTGTAAACAAACAAACATTTAATTTACACACCACTGATGCTGTCAAACACATCTATGAAGCCATCAAAGCTACAGTATCACTCAAATGTCCACACATGCAGTCATTCATGAAAATCAGCTAAATATTGTGAGCTATAGCGTCGAACAACCTCGAGATCGGTAACCGGAACACTCGCCCCATTTTTTCTGTTGACCACTCACCCCCATTATTGTATCAGTTTAGACATAGTTTTACTGAGGTTATGTTTAGGAATAAGGTTAGGTTTAGATAGACATAGTTTTACTGAGGTTAAGGTTAGGAATAAGGTTAGGTTTAGACATAGTTTTACTGAGGTTAAGGTTAGGAATAAGGTTAGGTTTAGACATAGTTTTACTGAGGTTAAGGTTAGGAATACGGTCAGGTTTAGACATAGTTTTACTGAGGTTATGTTTAGGAATAAGGTTAGGTTTATATAGACATAGTTTTACTGAGGTTAAGGTTAGGAATAAGGTTAGGTTTAGACATAGTTTTAACGAGGTTAAGGTTAGGAATGAGGTTCTTCCTGACTGTACTCCCATGTCTGGGAGCCCAATCTTCCGGTTCTCGCTGTGTGTGTCCTCAGGTCACGGCGACAACGTCAAGTGTTTCTTCTGCGACGGAGGGCTGAGGAACTGGGAGCCCGGTGACGACCCGTGGCAGGAGCACGCCAAGTGGTTCCCACGGTACTACGAACGCCTCTCGTCTCTGAACCAGTGTTGTTTTTGGCAGCAATTTTTTTATTTTATTTTAGTTTTAGTCTTTAGTCTCTTGAATAGTTTTAATTTCGTTTTAGTCACATCT
The DNA here is from genome assembly GCF_963924005.1 of Protomyctophum bolini. Taxonomy (NCBI): domain Eukaryota; kingdom Metazoa; phylum Chordata; class Actinopteri; order Myctophiformes; family Myctophidae; genus Protomyctophum; species Protomyctophum bolini. Next base: position 29,500,724 of record NC_137866.1, on the reverse strand, counting down.
TAGTCACCCGGAATGTTTTAGTGTTTAGTCTAGTTTTAGTCGATTAAATATCATAAGATTTTAGTCGACTAAATCTACAGTTGATGTAGTCGAACACAATGTATTTTGGCGGCCCTTGATGCTGTCGTAATGACTTATTTTGACTGAAAATAGCTGATCTACAAGCCCACAACGCGTTGCGCTGCAGCGCGTTGTGGGCTTGTAGATCACCTATTTTCAGCATGCAACTAATCGTAAAATGACTTATACTGGATCTTTTTTTCACTAGTCCCTTCCTAACATTTTTGTCTAGTTTTTATTTGTTGACAAATCTGTCAATATATATTGTCTTAGTTTTAGTCACCATAGCTTAGTTTTAATTTAGTTTCCATTTAGTTTTCGTCAGTGGAAAAAAGGTAGTCGACATTTTTCGTCTTAGTTTCAGTCGACGAAATCAACACGGCTCTGAATGTGTGCAAAATGGAACCAAATGGAACTAGAAAAAGTGCCCCTCGGGACACACAAGTCTCCACCAGGCCAGGTCAGGTGTGTGGCCTCCTGGTGGCGCTATAATCTCCTGGTGGTGCTATAATAGGCCAATGTGAAAAGGGTGGGAGGACTAATATTTAAAAAATTGTTTTACAAAAGTCGTGAATGCAACGTTTCACAGAAGGTGGTCCTCAGACGAGCCCTCCATCGTCTCCTCCATTTAAAACAGAATCAATCTCCTAAACCAATAAGGTGGTTGTATGCCAACAGATTTTCCCTTCCGCTTAAAATCAGCCGGAACGACCCCAAGTCTGTCTGTGGTTTCATAAATATTTATACATACAATAAAAGTATGAATAGCAACGCTTCATCGCACCACATTTCAAGCTTGTAGATCTGCTCTTTTTGATGCTTTTGTTGTGTGACGTTCATTATAGAGCATTCATTTAGGAAAAAACTAAAACAAAACACAAAACAGTTCAAATTATATGGAGATAATCAAGGTTTCTGCCCAGCCCTTTGTGAACGGTGTCTCTTGATGGTAGATTTAACTAAAGTATTTTTTTTCTCATCAGATGGTGGATTTAACTAAAGTGTATTTCCTCATCAGATGGTAGATATAACTAACGTGTATTTCCTCATCAGATGTGACTTCCTGCTGCAGACCAGAGGACAGGAATATGTCAACAACATCCAGGACTCCCACTTCCACCTCGGTCAGACCGTGGTAAGAAACATTAATATATCAACAACCCACTTCCACCTGGGGCAGACCGTGGTAGGAAAAACTCAGTGATTTCACTTAATTCAAATATCTCTTTTTTGTGTGCTGACCATAGAAGGAGTCCCTGTCCCCAGTGAGCCCCTGGGGTCAAAAAACTAGTTTCGGTTTTGGTGGCGGGTGAGAAAGCCTTCATCCAATCAGGATGAGAGGGGCCTTCCTCCAATCATGATCGAGTGCAGGGGGCGGGCCTTGGTGCATGTGCACTTCCCCCCCCCACTGTAGTGCGTGCATGTGCACATCTTGTTACCGCGGCGGTAACAAGTCACTCAAATCACTGAATGCTCCTTTAATATGTCAACAATATGTTGAATCGATCTATTATTTCGTGACGCAAACTGACTTCTGTTCTGTGTTTGGTTGGTTCTCCAGGGTGGAATGCAGACTCCCATCGGTCGAGACATAGGCTCTGGAAACGGTACGTCACTGTGGCTGTGGTGTGGTGTGTGCTGGTTGGCTATTTATTCGGCAAGATGACCAGACTTTAAAGGAGAATTTCAGACTAGAAGGCTTTCTTACCTTTATTTGTAGTTGTTACGTCCCCACCATAGAGGTCCAGGTGTTATTTTGTACAAAAGCGCATTATTGGCTATTTCCCCTACCATAAGCCCTCAATGAATTGAATTGCATTAAATTGAATGGGACATTGGGTTGTTGTGCTAATTCGCTTATTTCCATCGTCTCAAAAATCGTCTCTTCATAATGTAAAATGTGTAAATAAATAGTATCCCAAGCGGCACACTTTACTACTTATTTCGATGGAAATAAGCGAATTAGCACAAAAACCCAACCCCCATTGAGGGCTTATGTTAGAGGAAAAAGCCAATAATGAACTTTTAGACATGGACGTCACAATTTACAGTGTATGCTAATTCCCGTGCTGTGAGAACACTTTCTCACAGTGCGAAGCAAAAGATCAAAATCTTTGAGTTTAAAACAAAAGAAAGACATGGATGGATGATCGCATTTTATGCAGCGATGCACATAAAGACAGCGTGCGCGAGATCGTGCACACGGGGATTTCGGCCGGTTTTAGGTAGATTACATCGGCCAAACAAGCTAAAGGTTGCTACATTTTGCCACATTAAACCCCCGATTATAGGGAATAAAATGTTTACGTCATTTACATCAACGGTTATGATGGCTTTTTTGATTAATTACATCAATTACGTATAAGGTGGTTAAGTAGCATGTGACATGTCAAACTAGGGGGTTTTCATCATTCTGAATCCATTCCAAGCATTAGTTTTCCACAAAAAAACACTCCTTGGGCTACAAACGGTAGCTATGGCCGGAAGGATCGACATATGGAATGTCAGAACAGGTCAGCTCCATATATGGAGATCTAAGGGTTTGAGGTTTGAGGTCAGATGTCGAGCTCTTGGCTGGCTACATAGATCTATAGGTGATGATCCAGTCTTCTGGTGTATGGTTATCCAGGGTTTGATGAGGTCAGTGTCACGATCTTCATATATGGAGACGGCCATACATGGTGGCCGCGTGATGGAGTCACTGGACGGAGTCCAGAGGTTTTGCAGGTTTTCATAGTAATCTGCGACCTATGGTCGCAATAAACCCAGTTTACCCTACTAGTTTGTGTGCGTCCTCCTGTCCTGTCCGGTCCCGCAGGCGTGGTGGCCTCTGGGCTGTGGGCTTTTAGTTATTCTTGTGTCGTTTATAAATATTAGACATGAACGTGCCCGTCGGCCACCGGCCTATTGGGAACGATGCAACTTTGGAACCTAATAGTATCCGTTGTCATTGCACCAGTTTTAAATATCTGTCTCTGTATGTGCGTGTGGTTGAAGAGTGCAAACTGACTGTGAAAAGTGGAGTGGTTAAGTAATCAATTGGCAGGTGTGGGGTTGCCATGGCAGCCTCTGGCTGGAAATTGATTTTGGAATTGGTCTCATTAGGCCAACTGGCAGAGCCAGAGACTGGAAATTTCACAGGTGAGGGGATTTAACGCTGATTAGGCCCTCTGGCAGAGCCTGACCATGAGCCTTGTGTGGTGGTTCTGGAGAACTGTGGGTCCGACCGACTGGATACCGGGCACTGCACTCCCTGTGGGAGTGTGGAACGCATGTGTCAAATTTGATCGGTGGGGTGAACGGTTCTCGACTTACGAGCTGCGCCGCATTTATGTAAGGGATAATATCTGGCTAGGTGGTCATTTATGTAAGGGATAATATCTGGCTAGGTGGTCATTGACAGGGAGCCGAGGTGGTTAAACTCCCTGAAGGTGAATTATATCCCGACAATGACCACCTAGCCAGATATTATCCGCTTAACAAAAAAAGTATTCCATAAGTTCGCGCTGGCTGCGTCTGGCCAGCTGCAGGGCTGGAGCACTGTCGGAAAACAAGGAAGTGATTTGATAAAATATAATCCATTTTAGGGTACTGTTTTGTCTATTTCTCGCTCAAATGTTTTCAAAAACTTTTTTGAGAGCAATGTTTAGCTGTAAATTACATTGTGTGTCACTAGTGTGTGTGTGTTTACATGGCTGTCATGTTGGAAACGGCAGTAAATCAAGCGGGGCGCAGCTGGTGCTCAGAGGGTTTGATTAGGCAGAGGTCTGTTATAAAGTCATTAGTCATTATGATGAGATAACTCACCGCTGAATTCAGCGATTCACCAATCAGAATCAAGCAGTCAACCAAGCCATGTAATAAAGTAGGATAATAATAACCTCTCCTCCTGTTCCCAGACGTGGTGGGCTCGGGGCTGGGGGCCGGCTCGGCCATGCTGTCCCCCGTGGTGCAGTCTGTGGTCAGGATGGGCTTCGAGGCGGCTGTGGTGGAGAGCCTGGTCCGGACCAAGTACCTGCTGACCGGACGACACTACACCAACGTGTCCGACCTGGTGACCGACGTCCTGCAGGCAGAGGAGGAGGACCGTCAGCAGCAGCAACGGGACAGGACCACCACCACCACCCAGACCCAGAACAGAGGTAAGCCTTAGTCCTGGTGGTGTCCCACTGGGACCACCCAGACCCAGAACAGAGGTACTGTTAAACCCATTTAGACCTGAGGATGATTCTACAAATGCCTTCTAAATCCTGACAGTTTTCTGAAAAACCCTATGTTTCTATGTCGAGTCGTGACTCTTGATCAAACATTTTCATGTCAAGGACCCCCCAACTATATGCAAATTTTGAGTTTAGTTTTAGTCATAGTCTTTTGAATAGTTTTAATTTAGTTTTAGTCACATTTTAGTCACCCGGAATGTTCTAGTGTTGGTCCAGTTTCAGTAGACAAAATTTCATAAGATTTTGGTCGACTTAAATCTACAGTTGATTTAGTCGACTAAAATGTGTTTTGACAGGCCTTGATGTCGTTGTAATGGCATATTCTACACTTTGGTTGCATGCTGAAAATAGCAGATATACAAGCTCACAACGCGCCGCGCGCTGCGACGCGTTGTGAGCTATTTTCAGCATGCAACCTAGCATAAAACTGGATCTCTTGTCCACTAGTCCCTCCCTAACATTTTAGTCTTGTTTTTATTTGTTGACGAAATTGTCAATATATTCAGACATAGTTTTAGTCATCATATATTTTTATTTTGGTTTTATTTAGTTTTAGTCAGTGAAAAAGGGTAGCCGACGATTTTTTGTCTTAGTTTTAGTCGACGAAAACAACACTCGTCTGGGGAGAGCAATGGACAGATGATCCAAGCCGCTTCTTTTCACCTGACAGGGGGGAGTTTCGCCGGCGGGACGTAGCCAGCTCCTCCGCCCAAATAGCTAAAGACTGAATCAAGCAACCTAAAAACTAAAGCCTGAGTAGACATTACCATTGACCACACGGCCATCTTGCCATTAAGTTAATGCCAGGGTGGTAACCATAGACATATAAACGTAGACGCCCTTTCCGGCTCTGGAGTGCATGTGCTCAAGGGAGGGCAAAACATTCCCAAGGTTCCTTGCGAAGCCCCGCGGAAGCATGAGCGTACATCACAGAGTGCATGTTCGGGTCTGATAAGTCAGCGTGACGTAACGTGCCTTCCACACTCTTGCACACATATGGCTCCAACGACCTGCAATGCCCAATGAGGCATCTATGGTGGTAACTAGGTGCAATTTCCCATCTAAATGGTAAATGGTGCATTTATATATAGCACCTTTATCCAAGGCGCTTTACAGAGATTGTGCATTTGATTCCATTCACCCATTCATACACCGACGGCGGCGGTTCAGTGTCTTGCTCAAGGACACTTCGACAGTAACTCTGGGGGAGCCCGGGTTCGAGCTGGCAATCTTACGGTTACCATCCAGCCACTCTACCCCTGAGCCACTGCCGCCCGTCTGATTGTATTAAACAACTTTAAACGCACCAACATTGCAGCTGTACGAAAAGCTTGAATTATCATCTTTCTATAAGTGTTTGTTTCATACAAATCCACCGTAGACATGTCATGTAATGAGCTATTTTCTGTCTTTGCAGGTGATTATTTTTAAGTGTCAGAGTTTGGAAGTGCTCGTTGGATATCACTCAACGGCCTGTGCGTACCACCTGTTTTGAATTTGCACATAATGCAGGAGGCAGCAGGACGTTGCTTTACTGAAAGCGTGCGCTTCCGAACTCTGATGGCAAGATGGGGGCTCAAAGGGGGGATGGGGGATCAAAGGGGGCTTCAGCCCGTGCCCTTTTACCCGTCTGTAAAACTCCAGACCATGAATGCAACTATTGATATTGAGAATTGATTTATTCTGAACTCTCCTGATTTTGAACGCAGCATTTTGAGTTGAAAGAATTGGTTTAGAAATCCATGTCATCGCCGCATCTCCAGTAGCCAATGAGTTACTGGAAAATAGCAGAACGGAAAATTGCCGATCTACAAGCTCTTAGGGAATTTCAGCCCCTGCCTCTGTAACACTCTTCTGCACGTCCCAGGGTGTGCATATAGTCAAAACACAATATTTGAAAGTGAAATATGTCAAATATCCCCAAGTCTTGTGTATTTATGCTGGTATGTCGATCCCCTCAGAGTCAGATGTGAGACAGGGTCCCAGCGCTGGAATTGTGAGGAGCCAGATGCCTGTCCGAGAGAAAGGTACCACAAAAAAAACACACTTTATATATCTAGACCCACTGTAGCGCCCAAATCCTAAATTTGTGGCACTACTGGTTGCCGACAGTGGGGTTGTAGTTAAGACGTGTGCTCCAGGAAGTGATGTCCAAACATGTGTGTAGAGTTGGTATAATGAGGATTTATTATCTGTTTCTGCAGGCCTAGTCACTACAGCATACATATAAATAAATGCAATAAACGTAAATGATACAAACAGCCTCCTAAACACAGTCTGAAAACTGTTTGCCTCTTGTCAGCAACACCTGCTGCTTGATTGGAGATCAGATTAAATACCCTTCCAACCTTCACATTGACCACACCCCTCAGTGGACATCATTGGCCACAGTTAGGTGACTCAAATGGCGCTTACACCCACTATTATCACAAAGTCTCGCGTTATACCAGACTGTTTGTTGCATCTCACAATTCTCAAATGCTTCCATCTTGCAGTCTGGAGCAACGGAAGAGCTGTCATGAGTCAAATATATAATAAAGCGGAAGTGGAGCCTCCTCCCCACTTCCGTTTCGTCTTTACAGTCGCGCAAATTTATCCTATAATATAAATAAAACTTATCTAAGCTTGCTGCTTAGCAGAAAAGGAAATAAAATGTAAAGATATTTACAAATATTTTTTCGCGAACGGAAATGGGAGCTTCCTTACTCGGATTTAGTTCCAGACTATATATAACTACACCTATTCAGGAGGTGTAGTCCCAGACTCTATATAGCATTCAGGAGGTGTAGTTCCAGACTCTATATAGCATTCAGGAGGTGTAGTCCCAGACTCTATATAGCATTCAGGAGGTGTAGTTCCAGACTCTATATAGCATTCAGGAGGTGTAGTCCCAGACTCTATATAGCATTCAGGAGGTGTAGTTCCAGACTCTATATATCATTTGGAGATTGTGGAATAGTCTGGATACACGAGACTACACTGTAGACCAACTATTTGATTACAAACATTGAAGAGTGCACAGTGCCATCTGCTGGTCAGAGTTAGGTTAGTTCCACATGGTATCAAGTTCGGACTCGCCACGACTGATTTGGATTCTACAGAAGTATTTTACAGAATCATGTTGTGCATCAAAAATAGCAGATCTACAAGCTTACAACACACCTGTAACGTGTTGTGAGCTCATAGATAGGCTATTCTCGGTATAGATGAAAAGGTGTTCAAACTATAGAATAGAATAGATTAGATTAAAGATATTTCATGAAAGCAAAGGCAGGCGTAAACCTGCAATCTCTTCAACTGGAATGCAGAACATATGGGTTTAGAAAAAACATCAACAAAACATTCATGAAACAGTTTAGGGAACTGTGCTAGCGTGGGTCGGTGGGTAGGCTCCTTTCACTCAGTTTCACAAATCACAGATTGGGACAAATGTAATCTTCCAGTGGGGACTCCTCACTGGCAGGTCATTTTGTATTTTAATATGTGTAGTCAGACAGTCAGTTTGTGAAATTAGCAGAAGATTTTTGAAAAGGTTTCATAAACCTGGCACAGCTAAATTACTTATGTATGACATATTTACAAAGACTAAAAACTAAGGACATTCTCAGTGATTTCAGTTAAAGGGGGTGTCAGTGATTTCAGTCAAAAACCCTTAGGTTTCGTTTTTGCCTTGGGACACAAGCTTTCATCCAATCAGGATAGAGAACAAAAACGAAACCTAAGGTTTTTTGACCCCCAGGGGTTAACTGGGGACAGGGAGGAACTCCTTATATGGTCAGCACACTCTATAGTAGAGAGGATTATCACAACAAAACAAAAAAATAAGTGATATTTGAATTAAGTGAAATCACTGACTCTACCTTTAATTTTACTTAGTGTTAGTTTTGCGGAGCCTCTTTTTTCAGTGAACTCAAATGTTTTGTCAATTCTAGTTTTCTAGATTTCATTTATTGGTTGCAGTTAAAGGGGCACTTTTCCACCTTATTGTCATTTACTACACGGCTCCGTTGAATGCTTAATTCTCATTGGTCAATCACTGATTGACCAAAAAGGCAACTAAAAGGCTGTAATTTATGTTTTTCCTTTATTTTTTATATAGAAAAAACCCATAAAAAGTTAAAATACAGATATGGGAATTCAATTAAATTAAATTAAATTAAATTAAATTCAATTAAATTCAATTCAATTCAATTCAATTCAATTCAATTCAATTCAATTCAATTCAATTCAATTCAATTCAATTCAATTCAATTCAATTCAATTCAATTCAATTCAATTCAATTCAATCCCCTCCCCTCCCCTCCCCTCCCCTCCCCTCCCCTCCCCTCCCTGCCCTCCAGTGGTGGGCGACCCCAGCCCAGAGGAGCTCCTTCGCCAGCTGCAGGAGGAGAGGACGTGCAAGGTGTGCATGGACAAGCTGGTGAGCATGGTGTTCATCCCCTGTGGTCATCTGGTGGTGTGTGGAGACTGCGCCGCCAGCCTGCGCCACTGTCCCATCTGCAGGGCGGTCATCAGGGGAAGCGTCCGTGCCTTCATGTCCTAACCCATTTAGGCCTGCCGTCGACATTTAAAAAAATGTCTTCTAAATCATGACAAATTTCTGGAAAACCTCATGTTTCTATATCAGTGGTTCTCAATATTCCATAGGACCGCCAAAAATGATGTTATAGGCTGCCGACCCCCATCTGAAAATATGTTGTTCCAGGGACCCCCCCATCCAGAAGAAAAGATTTGAGTTAAAAACGTTCGCCCTGAAAGAATATATATTCAAAGATTTGCAGCACATTTTCACGATTTTTCGAAAAATCACAGATCGACAAGCTTGTAGATCTGCTATTTTTCAATAGCTAAAGTATAACATAATGCTTAAAACACCCAAAAGGGGTTCCCGCCCAGAATGGGATAAACACACTGTTCCCATATCTGCAGGGCGGTCATCAGGGGCGGTCTGTTTGGGTAATACGTTCGCAATGAGCACATTGGTGTGCCCTCTTGTTGTTTGTTTATTCTGTTTATTCGCTGCGCCCCCGGGGTGTGTTGTCCTGAACCCTACTCGGAAGGTGGGGTTGTCGAGTGTGAGCGCGTTACTGCCGTGTCTCAAGGGTAACAGGTACCGTCACCCATAATCCCCCTCGTTGGGTTTTTTTTCCCCCCCATCAACCTCACGCCGACCGATCGGTGCGGCGGTTCTTGTATTCTTTATTTTGTTTTACTGGGAATAAGGTTAGAAATAAGTTTAGGGTTAGGGATATAGTTCTACTGGGGTTAAGTTTAGGTATAGGGTTAGGTTTAGGCATATCGTTTTATTGAGGTTAAGGTTAGGAGTTCCGCCGGCTGTACGCCTGGCGCGAGTTGGTAAAAGGGTGACTTCATTGGTATTCATCTTGAGCGCTTCCCTGCGGCGAACGATGTTGGAGGACATGGTTGCCTAATTGGTCCTTTGAGTTTTACTAATACACACACGCAACAACGTGTTGTTTTGACTGGTCGTTCGTGAATAAGCCACACTCTTGCACGCTTTATGATGTCACCGCCCAGCACGCTCGAAAAACTGAGCGCATTCCCGCTGCGCATTCCCTGAACGCACCCCAAATGAAAAACACTTCCACACCGCCACAGATTAGGATCATTTTGGGCGATTTGAACTATTCCGTGTTTCTTAACCCTAGAACACTAAACACGGGTGATTTTCACCCGGGCAATTTTCACCCGGGCAATTATATTGTTGTAATTGTCATAATGTTGCTGGTGTCTGAGGTGGGCGGGTCTTTAAGTACCTTCATGATGCTGAGTGACATCATAATGTTGCTGATGTCTGAGGTGGGCGGGTCTTTAAGTACCTTCATGATGCTCAGTGACATCATAATGTTGCTGATGTCTGAGGTGGGCGGGTCTTTAAGTACCTTCATGATGCTCAGTGACATCATAATGTTGCTGATGTCTGAGGTGGGTGGGTCTTTCAGTACCTTCATGATGCTCAGTGACATCATAATGTTGCTGATGTCTGAGGTGGGCGGGTCTTTCAGTACCGTCATGATGCTCAGTGACATCATAGAAGGTATAGGCCCACATCCCTGTATTTGAGGGGTCGCTAGCCCCTCCTATATACAGGTTTAATGTTTATTTTTAGTTCAATGTTTGTTTTAAAAAACGCCATTGACAATGAAGGGAAAATTGATGTCATATTGTCCCCCATTATGTTATATTGTCTCTTTATCGTTAATGGCGTTTAATGTTTGTGTTGTCACCGTTTGTTTTATATCACCATTACATCACCCAAACAACATGAGTTAGACTTTAATATATTAGCGCCCCTCACTTCCCACAGGTGTGTTTCTTCTCTTCTCCTACAGGCAGGTGTTCGGGCGAATGTCACTCGTGTTTACTGTTTAGTGAAAAATCCCATACACCCACAATGGGATTTTTTTATTCTATTTTATTTTGTCTCTTCACTGAACTATTCTCACATGGAATGAGTGGACCAAAGGAGAAGTTCCCAGCTCCATCATTTTGTGTTTGTTTGTAGTAATATCTTTAAAATAATACCCACATTTTTCACAGATTTCGCCCATCTCCATTATATCTATTTTTCCAAGTTGCCATGCATTGCTGTACTTCAATATATTTTTGATAAATGAGTGACAGTGTGTACATTTTGCTTTGAACACTGAGCAGCTTTTTTTTTTACAGTGTGCTTTACGTTTTAATCGTTTGATTTGCCCTATAGTAGCGATTATTTATTTAAAAGAAAGAAGATGAATTGAACACGTTGGCTTTGTTTTGTGATTGCTGAGATTGTCAAGGAGTTTATACTGTATATACGATCTTTCTATATAATAAACACATTATTAGTGCGAACCGTGTTTGCCTGGCTATCATTTCCAAGTCGACGAAGTTCCGAGAACTGCATTTTTTTTCTTGCATTTTTACTTTAACTGTAGGCTAGTGTATATGTGATGATTTCCTTTTTTTTCATAGAAGTGTATATCTGTACATCTTTAAATGTTTCGATGAATTGAAAATGGAGGACCCTGATGTAAACAAGACAGTTGTCATGTTGCACACATGCCTAAAATTGCTGATATTTGCGTCGCCCTTGTTGAAAACAATGCATTTCAAACTCCAGTTTGTCCCTCTCCAGGCTGCATGAACAGAGCTCGAGCGCTCAGTTTTCTGACCCCTCAATGTCGTAACTCTGTCTTATACTCTATGGCTCTGACAACAACAGACCACACAAACGTCACATAGCACCATTAAAAGTACTTTTTCAGTTTTATTTTTATTATTATTATTAACAAACAGCTATGTACACACAAAGCACATGTTCTGGACCAATAGGGTCACACCATCAGGGAGGGTCACATGATGATAGGGGGGGGGGGGGGGGGGGAGGGGGCTAACAGGACTAAAAGAGAAATACAAAAAGATCGTTTGGACTTTTTTCAGTACAAAGAAACAGAATTATCTACAAAGGGCCGGGGGATCTTTTTTCTTCTTCTTCCAATACAATCTACACAGTACAAGCTTCTGGTATACGTGTGTGTGTGTGTGTGTGTGTGTGTGTGTGTGTGTGTGTGTGTGTGTGTGTGTGTGTGTGTGTGTGTGTACGCATGTGCGAGTGTGCTTATCAACGGTATGCAAGTTAACAAAAAATTAAATGTAACGTGTATGAACTGAATGGGATTACATGTAGGCAATTTTTTTTATTCAAACCAATAAATACAATAATAATAATAATAATTGATTGACCAGTCGAATCTCAGGCATTCATAGGCATTCAAAATCTGTGAATCCTGCCAATATTAAATCATGTAATTCTGCTCTTTAAAAAAAAAGAAAAGAAAAAGGTTGATAAAGTTGTATATCACAGTGTTTAAAGGACCACTTCACCACTTTTCAACCTATCTTCATATAATAGGTCCTCATTTATAATCATGATAAAATGTCACGATTTTTTCCTACTCAGTCTGTGTCTCATAGGAGGGCTGTGGGCAGTTTAGAAACCGTCTTCCAGTGACATCATCATTAGGCAGATACTTTTTTACAAAAATGTTTAGATTTTCATCATCGTGAAAATGATGGCTTCCATTTTCGCAACTTTTCATGACTAGAAAGCCTGCAGTTTGTATTCCCCATCAATGAAGACGGTTTCTGAACTGCCCACAGCCCTCCTATGAGACACAGACTGAGTAGAAAGAAATTGCGCCATTTTTTCATGATTATTAGTGAGGACCTATTATATGAAGATAGGTTGAAAAGTGGAGAAGTGGTCCTTTAAGACAAAAGCACATTTTGAATTAAAATTCACAACAAAGAAAAGGACCTGGGTTTAAATTAATGAACCCATTTAACCATTAAATTAATATATAGTGAGAAACAACAAGCAACACCAAACATACAATTAAGCACCTATTGGTGTGATTTACGGTCAATTAAAAAGCTCCAGAATAACATAATAACAACACGTTTTTAAGATGAGAGCACAGAACACTTAGTAGCCTTTTCATCCTGCACATGAACACATTCGCCGCCAGAGGGCAACAGTTATTCATAAGAAACATTAAGGCGACAGGGAGAGAGAGAGACTGTAGGTGTAGGCCATGTACATATTAATACTCTATGATATATATATAGGCTAGATGGCTCAAGGCAGAGTCTCTTACGTAGTTCACCCAGCGGCCATCTTGCTGAGGGGCTACAGTACAGTATGTTCTATGGCAGCTCAAACAAAAACAGTCATAACTCCCTCAAATCTTGACGGATTTACAAACGTTATCAACATGGCTATGATTCAAGACGCTGCTTAATAAAATAAAACATCTCATATAAAAGCATATAAGTATATGCGGACGTCTCTGACGTGTATAACAAACCACCCGAAAATCGGTTGAAAATTAAGCAAGTTATGGTTATTTAAAAAGTATTTGCCCATAGACACAATGTTATGCTGTTATATCTGTAAGATGGCCGCCACGTAGCAACGTCGCTCTCATTGGCCAGCAGCGCGGGTGACCGGGTGAGCCATCTAGCTTTCTTATATGCTGTAGGCTACTATGAAGAAGCAAAGTGCTGATGGCTTCAATGAGGCAGGTCCGTGATTGGTTGGTTTTCTTTTATCTCTCACCACCAACTACAGGAAATAATAAACATTCTTTCCATTCCGTGACGTCGCGTGACCCAGATAGTCAGAATTGACTAATAATGTTGTTGTAGCCGCTGGGCAGACTCAAAGTGGGGTCCGGGGACCCCAGGGGTCCTTGAGGGAGTTCCAGGGGGTCCCCAGCTAAATGATAGTTTGGAACCAAAGTGGACCCTTATGGGTCTGTAACTCTGGGGGGTCCCAGAGATATAAATGCCATTAAATGGGTGGTCCGTAGACTAATTCATGTCAAACTGCATGGGGGTCCTTGAAATTAAACGGGTTGAGAATCACCGCTATAGAGCTGCCAAACATCTTCTCTTATGGGGGTCCTTCCCGCGGGCTAATGAGGATCATTTTAGGGGTCCTTGACATGAAAAAGTTTTGGAACCACTGACATTAAATTAGTGGTAGAAAGTAACCTTAATTTAAGTAGACTACTGTAGGCCTACTTAAGTACAAATTGGAGTTATTTGCACTTTTTTGGAGCATTTACAATTTACAATACTTTCACTTCTACTCCACTACATATCAGAGGCAAATATTGTACTTTTATTCCATTACAATTATTTGAAAACTTTAGTTACTTGTAGATTTTGATTATGATTACAAAACATACATTCACCACTATTCGGCCCTGTATACATTTGAGCCATTCGGAAAGAGCAGATCTACAATGTGTTGCGACTCGCGATGCGACGCATTGTGAGCTTGTAGATCTGCTCTTTTGATACATTACACTTTTTGATGCCAATACCGATGTACTTTGTACATTTTTAATAGATCTTTAGCTAAGCCCCGCCCCCTCTCCCCATGAGCTGGACACTTCCCAGCCTTCCCAGACTAAGAAACTCATTCATTCCAATGCAAATATCAGGGATTTTTTTACACATTAAATACTCGTTCATTTTTGGACACAGACCTTCAAAACCTCTTCCAAATCCGTCAACAAGGCCTGCCATATATGCACTGGAAAAATATGTGCATGACATTTCTGTTTTTAAAACAATGTTAAACTATTGGTGGAGAGGTTTAGCTGTGATTGGACCATGGCAGTTTGGGGAGGGGCTTAGCTAAAAGTCTATTCCGGACTTTTACTTTTTTCGATATTGCAGTATTGATACTTTTACTGTAAGTAAAAACATTGGAGTACTTTTTCCACCAATGCCCATTGGATCTGTTTTTTCCCATTCCCTGAAAATTAACAGTTTTGGACATACATGGTTTCCATGGCGACGGCGAAGGTGATTGGCTATTTATTTAAAGGGACACTTCACCCTTTTATGTCAATGACGTTTAGAAGATTTAGAACAATTTCTTGGGGGTCAGTGTAATATGTGGACGTGGTTTTAGATATTTTAGATTTTTAGCAGTGAACATGATGTCAAGGACACTGGGCTCACTTCCTGGACTACATGTTGTCTCAGTAAGACAGCCCCCCTCCCCCCTCCCCCACAAGGAGGAGCAGTGCACCAAAGCATTATGGAAATTGTAGTCCAGGAAGGAAG
>NC_137866.1:29468297-29483297 GCF_963924005.1 Protomyctophum bolini | reverse complement strand
ATAAAATACATGCCCAGGACCCCCCCGGGGTTAATGTGTGCTGGCCTGTTCCAGCCAAGATTCCACCTCAGTCCGGAACTTCTCTTTGGGGCTGTTCGTCGGGGGCGGGACAGCGGCGCTCTATGGAGCGGCCGGATGGGAACCGTAAGGTTCCCGGTTCGAGCCGATACCGATTATGTCCGATCTGATCTTATACAGAGAATCACAATAAAAACAATCCTATCAGCCCAATAGGAGCTTGGCCCAAAGTCTGTTTTGGGTAAAAGTATTCAATCGATATATAAATAGCATATACTCTTTTCCAAGTGTCTGTTTTCATAACTGAATGACTACTGAATGAGTTTATTTTTTGTTGGTGAAAACCGATTATAATCTGTATTATTTTGAGAGCGTTCCGATACCGATATATGGCATTTTTATGGCCGATTCCCACCGATTAATCGTGCATCCCTACTCTGAACGCCTAATTGCTCCCGATGTGCAGGTCGGTGCCTTGCATGCAGGTGTCTTCCGCCATCGGTGTGTGAATGTGTCCAAGAGAGGCACCGACGAGCGAGTCGCCGTGCAGAGTGTTGCCAAGTATATACCTGAGCCGTTGGAGGTAATGTCCCGACAGAATGGAAAGTACGAGCAGGTGAGACGGTGTCATTACTTCCTGGTACAAGTGCTTTAAAACCCTGTAAGCCCCAACGATGCTTTTCGTCAACACAAAAAAAATCCTGTTCTTTTTTCACATAAACATCATTATTGTTGTTCATTGTTTAGTCTTGCAATGCCATTGGTCATGATATTTGCATATAAATACCCCCCCACAGAGGCAGACACTTCAAAATCTCTGGACAATTTTAACCTATGACCTTTGACCTTTAACTTTGTTAAAAGTAATTCAAATGCCTGTAATATATATATATTTTGTGATCATTAGAATGTGTAGAACATGTTTTATTTATTATTGTGAAATATATCCCCCAAATGTAAATAATTATTTTATTTTATTATTTATATATTTCTTTACATAATTTCCTCTAATAAGTCCTAGTAGTACTTAATATAGTGCCTAAAGTCCTATACTTAATGGCACTACTGGTTGCCGACGGCCAGGTGGAAGATCTTACGTGTGACAGTACAAACTGATCTCCAAAACATGTCCGTTGAGTTTAACTTTGCTTTATTTTCTGCAGTCATTTTCCTATATAACATACAGATAAAATAATAAGAAAGAAACTGTAACAAACACAGGCGACCAGCCCAGTGGAAAACTGTTAGCCTCTGCCGTCTGCCACTGGCAACACCTGTGCCTGATCAGGAGCCTGGTTAAATACCTGGGCTGGCTTTGACATTGACCAAGCTGCAGTGACATTGTCAATCAGGAAAACATTAGGTCATAATGGCTCTTACAAGTACAAAGTAGTAGTAAGATTGAAATCTATTTTTTGCAAGTAGAAATATATCCGGGTCTTACAGGGTTATTAAAGTTAAGATATCCCCATGATCATCAGGTACTATGATTATACTAGTAGGAAGATTGTTGTGAATTATATCCATGCTGTCAGAATGGCAGCCTCTGGTGGACATTTCCCATACCCTGCACCCACAATCACACAGGTGCTTTCCACAATCACCACTCAACTCATTGACCAATCACAGTTTAGGTGTGCCCTATATAAGCCATCACTCACTCCACAGCCCCCACTCAGTCTCCAGCCTTCACACAGGCCACATGCAGAACCTGCTCTCACTGGTCCTCATTCACAACGGCGTTTACGCTCATAACGTTACGTAACGTGAGCGTTTATGTGGATTCCCACATTAATTTGGAATTCATGGAAATGGCCGTGAACTTGAAGCTCACGTTGGTTGGTCGGAAACTCCGCAAAATCCTACGGGACGTCTTTAGGTGGCGGAGGAATCTACGGATTTATTCAGAAGGCTTTAGTCTTCATGCTGAATCAATAAATAGTTCCCAAATCTCAGATAAAATATGTAGGCATGTCCCCCCAACATTGGTCAGCACATAAAAAAATGATATATGATATATAAAAGCCGAGTGCACTTGTATGCCTAAATGCATGCATTCTAGGCAAGTTAGCCTAGAGTCCCATACAGAAACTGCCCCTGCAAGCCCGACACCTTTTTATTTATTTATTAGGATATTTCTAGCATGCGCGATTGCGCTTCTCACTTGACAGCTTTCTACTCGCAGTGCAGCGCTGCATGTTAAAAAACAAACTCACAATTATAATAATAACATACACTTATCTGCATTCTGCACTGTACGAATCCAACGTTGTTTAGTGTAGTAATGCCGCCACATTATTGCATCAGCACGTGCAATTCGGACAGTATAGTAAGCCAGCTCACCTTAATTCATTATAATATGGGCAACTGTAGGCTGCAGGCTACTACATTGACCTCATCATGAGATCAATCAAGTTTGGTGACAAATGTCCCGCGAATCATTTTAATATGACGACATCATGCAATGAACCTGCACTTAGGCTGACAAAGAGGATCTTTAAAAAAAAACATTTTTCACCCGGGTCACCCCTGTGTCAATCATCTCGGGTACAAAGAGGATCTGCCAAAGAGGATAGGCTACCCGCCGTATATGGTTGAACATTTAAATAGCTATAGCCTATGGCTATGCCTATGTGTCCATGATCAGAACAAATCTATTCTCCACATGGCAGCAGACATGTCTGCAGATGACAGTGAGATGATATTAATCTATTCCACGCATGAATCAATGCAGCTCTGATTTAAAAAAGTATCGGATATCTCTTTACTTCTGCAGGCGAGTGTGCAATTGTTCTTTCTTTTTTTTATAACCCTGCAGTGCATTCATCAGTAAGGGCTTTTATCATTGTCGTACGTAACGTAACAGTACAAATTAACTTCTTTCTCATTATGTGAAAGTAATTATAACATCAGTTAACTTATTAACGTTCTGACAACAAGGAGTGAAGCAATGCGTTCCAAGTTGGCAAGCTTCGTTTATAATTATATACATATAACTCGCGCTGTTTGCTTGTAGATCTGTCAGTGCAGAGACCCTCCTGTCAAAATTAACTGCTCTACAAGCTCATCGCGCTGTTGTATATAATTTAAAGTTTGGGAATCCTCTGTGATGACGTATTTCGAGATTTCCTGTTGCCTTATATGGTGTAGAATGGGCGTGGATGTTCCAACTAACCAGGCGACACCAGGCGAATCGCTTGGGAAAATGCGGAAAGGATACACTCAGCGATCCGCACAAATGAAGTGATTACACCAGCTTCTCTGAATAACACGTCCTCTCAACGTAGCTTGATCGGACGGATAAATACGATTTCTGTTTACGCCACCGTTACACTGTGGCGTATTTCTTTTTGGTGAATGAGGACCACTGAGTACACCACAACACCACTCACTTCTCTACAGCAGTGTCCTGCATGACAAACCTAAGCCTTTGTTCCCCTGTACTGTATTGACTTTAATATATTGTTTGTATACAACATGTTGATGTTGACTATTTTGCCATAACCCAATTGGTTCAGATGTTCTAGTCACTAGTGTCAAATGCCCAGTGTGTGCTAATTTGTAGGCTACCTGTTTATACCAATCCATCCATTCTGTTGACATACAGTATGTTGTTCTGAGGTATATTTCTTTTACGTGTCATATTATATTGTCATTCGTATGGTACTTTCCTGTTTGAATACTAGTTGCTAATGTATTCCTTTGTTTGCTCTGTCTGTAGAAACCACGGTTTCATGGAGAAATAAACCTGCTATTGTCGAAATATACTTTGGTGTCACAAACCGCCTCTTTGATCGGAGAACCTTGGGTGGTCAGATCCACCTACTAACACAACCAGCAGAGAATATTTATTAAATATGTTTTTCTAGCTGGGTTGTTCAGTATATTTATTATTAGGAGCCATGTGTGGATGCACTGCCACGTCCATTATGTTTTGGAAGGGTGACTAATGACCATGCCATGTTGTCTTGTCTTGTCGTACGTTTGTCTTGTTTTTGTTTTAAAACTTGATTCAGGTTATGTGGTTTGTATCAGTGTCGTTTCCATGTTAGCATAGGACTATGCAACTTTTTATTTTATTTTCTTATTTTTATTTTATGCTACCACAATATTTTGTGTATGGACTCAACATTTTGTTATCTTTGATATGTTTCACATGGGTGTGTCACATATGCTGTCATTTAATTTACTGTATACCCTGAATCTTGAATAAACAAAACAGTGAAAAAGAAATATATATATGTTTTTCTAAAAAGTGTGCAGAAAGTGTTAAAATTATGTTTTAATGTGGCCACACCCACCAGTTAATTAGGGGGCGCGTTCAGAAATAGCGCACTGTGCAATGCAAACTAATAGGCGAGTGCGTTCCGGTGCGGTATTTCCGAACGCGCCCTAGGTATGCCTGGTTTTCACCATAGCACCATCCACCTGAAGTTAAGCCACGCCCACAGCTGTTGTGGTGTATTTCGTATTTCGACAGGGAAGACATATTTGAATATTCTAACCACACCTGGGGGTCTATTAGAATAATGTTAACTCCATAGACGAATACAAAACACCTGGGCGTCTATTAGAGTAATGTTAACTCCATAGACACATACAAAACACCTGAGAGTCTATTAGAGTAATGTTAAGATGGTGTCACATTACTTACTGGTACATGGGCTTTAAGAGAAGATGAGATGGTTTCTCATTGACATGGTAGAGTGGGAATGGGTCAAATCCACCAATGAAATCAACTGAAAAATAAAACAAATGGAATCAAACACAAAATAATTATGAAGGAAATGAAACACAAAATTAACAAACAACATTAATGAAAAACTTAAAAGGACAACAAACAAGAACAACAACTGAACAAAACAAATGTGTGGATTAAATGGTGTAAGGAATGCTTTGACGTGAGTGGATGGAATGTATGCGGATGGAATGGAGCGGAGGTGATGTGAGGCGAGGCTGTGTGTGTTTCTCTCGGTTTCATGTCATTATTCCGAACTCTCAATATTCCGACCTTCCATAATTCCGAACTAATAATATCCCTTTCGCGGGGCAGCAGTGGTTCGAACCGGGTTACCCCAGAGTTAGTGACGAAGTGTCCTTGAGCAAGACTCTGAACCCCTAATTGCTCCCGATGTGCAGGTTGGTGCCTTGCATGGTTTCCTCCGGCATTGGTGTGTGAATGTGTGTGCATGGGTGAATGTAATGCACAATCTCTGTAATGTGCCTTGGATAATGGCGCTATATAAATGAACAAATTATCTATCCCTAACCTCCGTTTTAACCGGTCACGTAGGTCGCTAACCCTAACCTCAGTCTTAACCGTCCACATAGATCAATAACCCTAACCTCAGTCTTAACAGTTATTCAGTACGGTCTGGATCAGTTTGAACTGAGAGCCATGACTACCAAGCACAACTGAAACTACATCAGTCCGCTAAAGATTGAATAGAATAAAATGACTCACTGGCGCCGATTCATAAACCACAGATCACTTGAGCACAGTCCACAATGCTCTGCTGTATTTTACAGTGAAAGCATTATTAAACAAATGCTTCTTGTTTGGTTCCTGCACCAAATTAAGCATCTTTTGATTTATTCTTGTGATCAATAATGAGACCCAGTTAGAGTATGATGTTCCAATATATAACTTTCTGTGTCTGTTTGCAGCCATGACTGCCACCAGACACAAAACACAAAGAAACCGTCCACCAGATCACCCCAAAATATCCAACCTACAAGCTCACAGCGCTTGAAGCTCTGCATGCTATTTTCACCACTTCAGTGCGACACAGAGCATGTGAGTGGAGTGGAATGGGGAGCGGAGCGGCAGGAGTTTGAATCGAGTGTGGAGCAGGTTTCAAAAATGCGTCAGAGCGTCTTCGTAGTGAATGAAAACATTTGTAAATCCTCAATTCTGCGTGTGAATTGTAAATCTTCATTTGGCATTCCTTTTTCCTGTTGAATCATTTTGAAACAACTTTTTTATGATATTTTTTTTACAAATGTATTGTCCTAGTATCCACAAAAAACGTGTAACTTGTAAGTTGGCATTTAAATACATGTGTTATGATTTTTACAAATATATGACAATTTGTAAAAAATAATTTATACTTGCAGGCACATTTATCAAAAAATATAATTTGTAAATCATCAACTGTGTGTCAATTGTTCCCACTGCATTTGTGGATTTTCTCAATGCATTTGTGACACCAGCATGCGGTAAAAATGTCTCAAAAAGGTGATTGGCTGCCTTGTTGCTAGGCTGCCTCTAGAGGGACGGCGAAGTGAATTTACCGGCCCATGGGCCGACCGGCCGACCCGGTGGCTCATGGGTCGTCCGGTCGGCCCATGGGTCGGCGGCATGAGGCAATTCTGGCGAGTGAGGCTGCCCCAAACTAGAGCTGCTTTCTTTGTGCACGGTCAGAGAATACAGTACTCTACGCACGGACCCTCTCATTATCCTTAGACTGTCAATTTGTCTGCCTATTGTTTCGTTACAGAACTGCAGACTCACTCCTACGCTTTACGACGTAATTTGAAGAAGACTCAGCTTTTCAGACTCCACCTCAGCCCTAGTAGCACTCGACACAGAGAGATATGACCGCCTATCACAAAGACAGTGGTCGTTTGTGGTAGTTTATGTTACGTTTGGGCTTTGTGTGTGTGTGTGTGTGTGTGTGTGTGTGTGTGTGTGTGTGTGTGTGTGTGTGTGTGTGTGTGTGTGTGTGTGTGTGTGTGCGCGTGCGTGCGTGCGTGCGTGCGTGCGTGCGTGCGTGCGTGCGTGCGTGCGTGCGTGCGTGCGTGCGTGCGTGTGTGTGTGTGTGCGTGCGTGCGTGCGTGCGTGTGTGTGTGTGTGTGCTTGTCTGAGCATGGAAATAACATTTTTCACCACCAAGTGTCACTGTTGCGCATCCTAGCACGCAGGCAGGCCAGGGAGGAGGGCTTGTACTACAGTACAGTACAGTACTACAGCACAAGTACAGTACAGCAGCACTTTTTTCTCCATGATGCATAATTATTCTAACTTTGTTCTTTTGTAAATGAACACAACTCTGACAAATGGAACCAAATGGAGCACAAGTAGACCACAAATAGCATGCTGCGTTTTGGTAAGAAACAGATTGGAGTAATCAACACAGTGAGATGAACAGGTGTGGTAAAACCCTCCCGTCCTGGCTGTGCTTCTCGCTAAACTAACCTGGTACAGTGAGCCCATGAAGGCCTGCTCTTAAAACACCCATTGTTTTTAAGTCTTGCAAGCCGAGGCCAAGACAAATCTGTGCGGAAAACAAGGGAAACAACACGACATGGCAGCTTTTCACTGGATGTAATTATTCAGCAGATTTTCTCTGATCCCGCTCCGCGGCTGAAAAGCCGTTACGACACTTCCCTTCCTCCGCTCGCTCTTTTGTTATTGTAATCAGCCCTTGCAGCGTGCGTGCGCGTGGGTGGGTGCACACACTTCTGCAGTCTCATTTCCACACTCATTTGAAGTGACACAGGCTCCTCTCTCTCTCTCTCTCCCTCCTCTGTGATAATATGTTCATGATAATGGTCTCTTGTACAGTCAGTCAGACACACATGGCTCCTCGGTGCAAAAATAAACAGTGTACACTACCCGACTTTACGATAATAAGGGACAGTATGTTGGGACACGGTGTTGATAAGCTTCATGTGGTGCACAGCAGTGCCAGTCCGCAATGCTTTGCACTCTTCCCACTCCACTATGTCGGAACTATAGTCTAAAACCTGTTACCCGTAAAAAGTCGGTGGCCGCTCCTAGGCTGTTTGAGACGGCATCGCACACGAGCAACCAGCTGCTCCAGCACCCGGAAAACAAACACAAGCACAACGGCGAATGGGAAGAGTGCAAAGCATACAAAGCATCCTCTTTTACAACTTTTACACCGGGGACTGTTTGCTCCACATCTGAAACGGAGAAGCCGAACCATTTGTGTCAGGTAAACTCCTGTCCTCCTGTCAACCGCCCTCCTCCTCTCAGCTGCGAGCAGCATGGAATCCGCCCTCGTTTGAGTAAGGATGCGCTGTGATTGGCCACAATGGCCAGTGCACTTGTGCATTGGCCATTTGGCCAGTGGCCACTCTGAGTGGCAGTCGGTGGGAAATGCTCTCGCCACAGAATTTACTAATATTCCGGCCATAATAATCATTCTGGGACCCAGCTGTTGGTACGCAGAAGCGCTTCCCGGCGTTTGATTGACAGCGCATAATGAATTTTGATGATGCATGCGCACTGGTGCACCGCCTGTGTGCAGGCCTGCCTATACGTCTATTTTTGTTACATGTGTAGCCTCTAGCAAAGCTTAAATGAACCTCCCGATTTTTAACAATACAGTCATGCCCAAAGACAGTGGCTATGTGTGTGCCAAAGGAAAATCACAAATCTAAAAAAAAAAAAAAAAGAAAACGCTATAACTTTGACTCTGGCTCAAATCCTTTCAAACCAGCACTTGATGTCTCGCCAGCACTTGCCTTCCTGCCCGCTATTGTTTGAAAAACAAAAACAAAAAACACGAGCTTTGTTGCGCGTTCGTTGGAGTAGGGGAGGGCAGCCGTCCCCCCAGTCCCCCCCCCCCCTTCGTTGGAGTAGGGGACGCCAATCGTCCCGTCCCCCCTTCGTTGGAGTAGGGGACGCCAATCGTCCCCCCAGTCCCCCCCCCCTCCCTTAAACAAACACAGTAAAGCTGCCAACTGTCCCGTGCCGCTAGAGAACAAACGGACGGACGTTCCTTCAGAGGTCAGCCCAGAACAAAGTGGAGAGAGGAAACACACTCAGAGGGAAGAGTCAATTAGTTTTGTCTTATGTCGACCTGACCCCCCCAACCCCGCGTCCCCCCGTCCCCCCCAGTCCTCTGTTCCCTCCACAAGATGGTGTATTACCCTCGAGGGATTATACTTAGGGGTGATTGATTATGAAATACTTCCCTTTGAGAGAGAGAGATCAGGTGGGCTGGCTGGTTGGTCGTTTGAGGCTAACCGCTCACAGCTGCTGAAATCTTACTGGCATGTGACCACCATGCTCTTTTAAAACATGCACTCACGTTAGGGTTTAACATTTTCCCGGATTTGGCTCATTTTATTTCCCGGGAATTTGCAGACCTTTTTCCCGGGCTCCGGCGGGAATTCCCGGGAATAAATAAACGACCTCATGTCGAGAGAGAGAGAAACAAATTGTAGCCTACTCATCTTTGTTTGTGTTCCGTTTCACGTTATTGCTGAGTGTCGTGGAAATTTAGGGATAAACATATATAATACTCCAAGTTACAAGTTACAGTCTGGTGCTGTTCGGCGGAGCCAGGCTGGGTTTTCCATACATGAACACGTCATGTAAGTCTTGTCTCCTTACTCGAGTAAAATCCTTATACTCTATAACTCTGACATTTTGTGCTGCCTCATTATTCATTGTTTATGAATTGTCTTTTGAGTATGTGTCCCACAGACTGCCTTTACATGAGTGACGCACACATGCAGGCAAAAGCAAAAAGGGGTATAGAAGCGACAATGTCCATCATGGGGAAAATAAACTCCTCCTCGCTCCGTCGGTAAAACACACACTTCTCACAGAGTGACTGATTAGGCTACTAATGATTGACAGGTGCAGCAGCTTTGGGAGCGTGCCTGAAGATATCTGTTCTGGAGAGAGTGACTCCATGCCCAGCGCAGACAGGAAATTATTCGTTCTCATCAGACATTCATATTTTGCTAAAGTGTAAATAAGCTCTGTATCTGGTTAATTCC
Organism: Protomyctophum bolini; assembly: GCF_963924005.1. Classification (NCBI taxonomy): domain Eukaryota; kingdom Metazoa; phylum Chordata; class Actinopteri; order Myctophiformes; family Myctophidae; genus Protomyctophum; species Protomyctophum bolini. The sequence continues at coordinate 29,473,520 of NC_137866.1, read as the reverse complement.
GGGAGGATGCAGGAATCACGGGGTCCTGCTGATTTTATCTTGACCGACCGTCCCCGCCTGCAGGTATTTATAAATACCGTCCACGCCGCCAACATTTATGTTGGGTCCCACTGGCTCCCGTTCCCGTTGCAGACCTCGAGTATGATCCATAATTCCATATAAATATCATCAAACACGTTTGAAAATTATGGGAGGGTTCAGATTGGACATTTGACCACTCATATCCTAACGCACGCACGCACACATTCCCACATGAGTGGGTCGAGAATGAGTGTGTCGTCAGCGTTTTGAAGTAAATGTCGTCGTGCACTGACCTGCTTTGCGTCTGTCTGTAACTATTGAGACTAGCGTAAAATACTCACAAGAGTTAAATTATCGTTACGCATCTGAAAGAAGTCTACACAATTAAGAGAATGTAGAAGAATTGTGTTTTTTTTTCTTTTTTCTAAATTTTTATCCCACGATTTTGTAACCCAGTTTTCTTTTCACCCAGTGCCAATTATCTAATGTAATCCTGGGCGCTACACTTCCTCTGCCAACCTGGGGGGGGCAGCGGACTTTTGATCGACTTTTGCCTGTTATCTCTCCTAATGGTACCAACATCAATACAATGGTACCAAAATATTGTTTAGTTTTGGGTCTGAGAGGCTAAATCTCATCAGTGGTCCGTGGCTCAAATATGAATATGGATGCACTGGTATATGGCAAATAAAATATATTTGCATAAAATGTCTGCCAAAAAACAGGGGGATCGACAAGCGTGACTGAAGCCTCTACTTCTTCATCCTTAGAGAGAGAGAGAGAGAGAGAGAGAGAGAGAGAGAGAGAGCAGTACAGTCACATCAGAGCAACCTCCACAGAGAGACAGCTTTAAGCCTGCTATCATCACATACAGGTGGTGTGTGTGTGTGTGTGTGTGTGTGTGTGTGTGTGTGTGTGTGTGTGTGTGTGTGTGTGTGTGTGCGTGTGTGCGTGCGTGCGTGCGTGCCCATCCATGACACAACATCGTCCACTGTTGTGAGAGCCACCGCAGCGGAGCGGGTCTGCCTGAGTTTGAAACCAAAGCATTAGCATGTGGACATGCAGCCTAGCGGAGCGGTCAGGTCTGCCTGCGTTTGAAACCAAAGCATTAAGCATGTGGACACGCAGCCTAGCGGAGCGGTCAGTCTCCCTGAAGTTTGAAACACAGTTCTGGCCCAACTTTAACACATTACTGCCCAGCCCTCTAGGCCAGCGGAAGAATTTACACTGGGGGAAGAAGTATACGCCGGAAGTGTGGAAGGCACGTTACGTCACGCTGCCACTCAAGTGACTACTGGCCAATCACAGCGGATCTTCTCCGGGACTTATCAGACCTGAAAGTGCACTCTGTGACGAACGCTCATGCTTCCGCGGGGCTTCGCAAGGAATCACGGGAGAACTTTGCCCTCCCTTGAGAACATGTAACCTGACGCTGCCAGATGAGGGCGGTATTGGGGAAACATATTCCCCAACACAACACTCATCTGGGATCTCTGACGGAGTTGAGCTGAGTCCAATATCTGCTTCGTACCGAACCAATCAGCGTGAGCTAAGGGCGGGATATGTGCGAAACCGGATGTGAAGCTATACAGACACGTCAATATGATTGGTTGTGTTTGCACGCCCACACGGTGATAGACAGACGGCCCCATCCAATCATCATCTTGAAAAAAAGGAACAGCCCCGTCATCGAATTGGCTCCCGAGATCCCAATTCCAAATAAGCTGTGAAACAAATTTGTGTAGCAAGCTTTTTGGATCTGGCAGCGTCAGGTTAGAGAACATGCGCTCCAGAGCCGGAAAGGGCGTCCACCTTTATATGTCCAATGGTTACTACAATGAGAGGTCTATAGATGCTAGCGGCGGAAGCTAACGGAGGCTAACGTCAGTTTATGCTTCATATCCATTGAGTGTCGTAGTAAATCAGTGTCAAGTAGTGAATTACATTTTTTAAATCCTGTATGATTCCGAGTGTAATTCTATTGTATCCTGTATGATTCTGATTCGACCCCACCATTTATTTTCTGTTTACCAAAGAGCTGGAGAGGCAGAACAAACACTCTATGATTCCTGTCACAATATATAGCCATTTAACACTGACTTCCTTCAACAAAGAAGTACCACATTCACCTACATTAACTAACCAAATGGACCGGTCAGGGTCCATTTGTACCCTCTCTGGAGTTAAATGTCCACCATGAATTTGAACTGTCTGTGTGCATACCAGGAGAGAGAGAGAGAGAGAGGTCATCACTTCAGACCTAACGTTTCCCGGCCACCTGATTGGCCAACCCTCTGTGTGACCCCTGACCCCAGAGAGCCAGTGAGGTCAACGCAGCGCCGCAGCTGGGCCATTCATCAGCGCTGTCTGTCTGTCTGTCTGTCTGTCTCTCTGGTTTCATTCTGTCTGCTTTCTAACTCTTTCATCTCATCTGGTACATCCATCCATCCACCCACCCATCCATCCATCCACACATCCACCCATCCACCCACCCACCCATCCACCCGTTGCCGTTGCCGACAGAAAGTGTACCAGTGTGTGTATAGCTTTCTCAATACTTTGGCACAAAAAGTAAAGGTTGAGTTGTATAATCGTCCCCCAACCCTATTAGCCATCCCCCAACAGCCTGGGACATTGATCAAACAAATGAAAAATGGTGTCTGGGTAAAGAAAAGACAGCCCTCCCCGTGTTCAGGATCAATGTGTGCCTTGTGTCTGTTCGTGTACTATCCTCCACTGGAGGTCAGCCCACCGTTTGTCAACCGGGCACCGCCAGCAGCCTTTTGGGGAGGAGCCTGGGCCAAAACACTCAGTCCACCTCGATGCTTTCATGGCGTGCAATGCATAGACTGACAGTGCCTCACCTTCATGCACAGAGAGAGAGAGAGAGAGCTAAGAGAGAGAGAGATCAGCAGGTGTGGGGGAGGGGGTGTTACTCTGTCCTGCTGTGGTGCTACCATGCTGCCTGTTTCACCTCATCTGTGCAGAGGAGCCTGTGTGTGTGTGTGTGTGTGTGTGTGTGTGTGTGTGTGTGTGTGTGTGTGTGTGTGTGTGTGTGTGTGCGTGCGTTTGTGCGTGAGCGTTGGTGTGTGTGCCGTGTGGTTAAGCAACTCACAGCTGTCCTCTTCCTCAGTGATGGCGCTCACGACGTAACAGGCGTATACAAAGCCCAGGAGCTGTGGACACACACACACACACACACACACACACACACACACACACACACACACACACACACACACACACACACACACACACACACACACACACACACACACACACACACACACACACACATAAAACAGGTTAGAGTTTTCGTAGCAGCAATATATTACTAGCACTACATTAGTTGTGGACTGCGCTGAGCAGACCATCTGCTGTGCAGTAACTGGACACTAGGTGTCACTGTTGAAACGGAGTCTCACTGCACAGCGGGGCCAAGGAGCACATTTACAGCAGGAAGAGACACACGCTGTCAGAAATAAATCCAAGGGGTTGAGGCCACGCATCCAGCTTTAGCAGTTTGCCACCCAGTGTGACGAATCTGATGGCTGGAATTGCACGGCTATTGGTTGCATGTGCTCTGCTGCGATGCATTGTGAGCTTGTAGATCTGCTATTTTCAGAGTGCAACCAAACATAAAATTACGTGTCTTTTAGTTCTACTGGATCTCTTCTCCACTAGTCCCTCCCTGACATTTAGTTCTACTGGATCTCTTCTCCACTAGTCCCTCCCTGACATTTAGTTCTACTGGATCTCTTCTCCACTAGTCCCTCCCTGACATTTAGTTCTACTGGATCTCTTCTCCACTAGTATGTGAGTATGTGTCCTACAGACTGCCTTAACAGAAGTCTACACAATTAGAGAATGTAGAAGAATTGTTATTTTGATCAACGTTTGCCTGTTATCTTTCCTAATGTATACCAACATCAATACATTCCATCGCTATAGTAGATGTTTAAAAATGTATTTTAATAATCAATTCAATTGATTGTTTCCATTAACTGTTGTGCCCCTAGTGGAGGTTTAGAGACATTACAGACAGACGTTCCTTCATGATGTCACAGTGCACGTACCAATCAACATGCACATAGCGGACCGAAATGAGCATCCTGACCTTGTGTGTGTGTGCTCGTGCGTTAAGTCTGCTATTCCTCAGTGATTGAACCAGAACGAACACACACACACACACAGCCTTGGGGGGCAATCACAGGGGTCAGAGCTTGTAGCAAAGAGGGTGAACCCCCCCTAATCATTATAGGGGGGGGGGACCCCCCTAATTAACTGAGAGGAGAGGAGAGGAGAGGAGAGGAGAGGAGAGGAGAGGAGAGGAGAGGAGAGGAGGAAAAACAGAGAAAGGAAAAGATAGACAGAGATGAGGAAATGAGCTGTGGAACCACGGAATGACGCATGTGGCCACACCCCCCGTCAGCACACACACACACACACACACACACACACACACACACACACACACACACACACACACACACACACACACACACACACACACACACACACACACACACACACACACACACACACACACACACACACACACACACACACACACACACACACACAGTCCCACCCATCCCGAAGTTCCAGGGAACAGCAACATTCCAGAGCAATAAAAGCAGAAAACACTGCCTGTGGCAACAACATGTCATGCTCCCGTGTGTGTGTGTGTGTGTGTGTGTGTGTGTGTGTGTGTGTGTGTGTGTGTGTGTGTGTGTGTGTGTGTGTGTGTGAAGGATTGCAGCACATGTTTCTATGTGATAGTTTTCACCATAGGCAGCCTTTATACTTCAGTATGTGTCTTAACCTCCTACAGCAGTGGGTTTCAACCCACTTCATTTCAAGGACCATTATGTATTCGTCATTCAAGCCACGGACCACCATTTGTGACTCTTGGCGGCAAGACTAAGAGTTATTTTTCCCCAAAACGAGTTAAGCTCACCACACACCGGCTGCGACCGTCTGCGGCGCGGCGCGTTGCTGCGCGGCGCCTGGAAAATAGAACTGTGTTCTATCGGCGCGCCGGGCGGCGCGTCGCGGCTTCATTGAAAATAATGGAGGCGGCTGTGTGCGCCGCGCGGCGCCGCGCGGGGGACGCAGCCGGTGTGTGTCGGGCTTAAAATGGACACTTTTTGCAAAAAAATATATGTTAAGATTCAGAAAACTTTCCTGGGGGTCTTTATG
>NC_137866.1:29443297-29463297 GCF_963924005.1 Protomyctophum bolini | reverse complement strand
TATGACACTGACAGCAAGACCCCCAGTAGGACCCAAACACACACACACACACACACACACACACACACACAGGTCACAGTGGATTAGCATCCCGAGGGGGGGATGGATTTTTCGGCGGCGCCGCTCTCTATCCCTCCCTAGCGTCCGGTGAGAATTGCGCCACTGCGTGCGTGCCTCTCGCTCTCTCCTTTCCTGCCCACCATATGCAGAGCGGGCTCCATCTGTCGGGGTAATGCCCAGACCTCACCCCCCCCCCCCGCGCCCTAGCAGCTGGGCCCTGCCACGCTCATTATGCTAGCTAGAAATGTGTGTGCACACATGCACACACTGTGCAGACAAAGACAGACACACTTGCCAGAGCCAAGGTCTATCTCACATTCACAGAACTAGACCTGTACGTGCCCGTCACAGTCGGCCACCTGCCTACTTGGGAACGATGCAACTTGGGAACCTAATGATATACGTCGTCATAGCACCCGTCATCCGGTGTCCCACATGGAGATCTGTGTATGTGCCTGTGTGTGAAGACTGCAAACTGAAAAGTGTACTTGGCAATCAATTGGGCCCACTGGCAGAGCCTGATCGGTTGAGCCTCAATTAGTTGAGGCAGAGGCTTGAAATTGCACAGGTGAAAGGAGTTGGCCTCATTAGGCCCTGCACTGGCAGAGCCTGACCAGAGCCTTGTGTGGTGGTTCTGGAGAACCGTGGGTCCTGGACCGTGGGTCCAGCAGCAGAGCCTGCTCAATGAACGTGATGCTACAGTCCATCCATCCATCCAACCATCCATCCAACCATCCAACCATCCATCCTGTTTCTATCAATGTACATCAGTTCAAAGCCGTTTTTCTTAGCCATCTTTGCCTAGCATTGTGGAGTTAAGCTAAAAACTAGATAAAAGTGTCACTACCCAAACAGTCACTACCGAAACAGTCACTACCGAAACAATTCGTCACTAGTTAGTGACATAATTGTTTCGGTAGTGACAAAATTGGATTATGGTTTATGCTTTTTAATGTACTTAATTCTAGTAATTATTATGAGTTAATATTTAGCAAAACAGTTAAGTGACTATGGCACCGCATTGTCAAGACAATGCTATGGTCCCTACCGAAAACAGTGCAGTCACTACCGAAACACTGTTTGTTTTGTAATGTATGTGTAATGTCAACTACCAATAATGCTGAAATCAATATAATCAACTTTATAAATTTTGCAAAAATGGTCTGTAGAGGGGGGAATTGAAAATATGGTAAAAGTTTTTCCAAAATAGCATACAAATTTCACACAATTTCCAACTCGGTAGAATGGCCCATATATATATATATTATAAAAGTAATAATAAAAGATCAATGGGTTGTTGTTGGAGAAGAGAAGGTTGGAAGGAAAAGAGGAAGCGATGTGTTGTGGCTGAACTGTTGTGACAGAGACAGATGACATGCTTTCTGTGTGTGTGTGTGTGTGTGTGTGTGTGTGTGTGTGTGTGTGTGGTGTGTGTGTGTGTGTGTGTGTGTGTGTGTGTGTGTGTGTGTGTGCGTGCGTGCGTGCGTGCGTGCGTGCGTGCGTGCGTGCGCGCGCCAGGAAGCAGCCTGGAGCGCAGGAGATTGGGAGAAAAACATGACACTCACACAGCGAACCATCCTGCCTTTATTCTCTCAGTGCACAAGAAAACATTCAGTGTTTGTTAATCCACTGCCATAAGATTCTACACAAATGTCTCCTAAATCATGACAGTTTTCTGAAAAACTTCATGTTTCTAAAACTATTTCATGTCAAGGAGCCCGAAAATTATATGTATTCGGCCAGCGACCTGCATCTTTCATTGATTTATTGATTGATTGATTAACAGTTTGCAGAATTACAGTATATTTCAAGTACAACTCAATACAAAACTGTTAACTGTGACAACTGACGACACCATAAAGCATTACACTTGTTTACAATAGGGTCCACCATGTTCAATTCATCAAAATATTTATAGACGTACAAATATACACAACTATATAGTCAAAACAGGAGATCATCATATAGAGGAGGTAAAAAAAAAGAAACATACAGTGAGGGGGAAAAGGGTGGGTGGGGGATTCAGATTTTACAGGGGCCAGTTTCGAATTGCAGCCGTCGTAGGTAGGTCGGTTTTGAAGGAGTCAAGGGATTTGCATGTCTTAATGACTGTTGGTAGGGCGTTCCACATTTTGGTGGCATAGAGCGAAAATAATTTACACCCACCAGGTACGCACGCACGCCTTGATGCTGTCGTAATGACTGATTTTACACTTGCTGAAAATAGCCGTTCTACAAGCTCGTCGTGAGCTTGTAGATTCTATTTAAATTTTCAGCATGCAACCAAGTGTAAAAAGTATCGTTTTTATTTGTTGACTAAATTGTCAATACATTTACGTCATTTAGTCATAGTTTTAGTCACCATAGCTTAGTTTTCATTTAGTTTCCATTTAGTTTTCGTCAGTGAAACAAGGTAGTCGACGAACATTTTTCGTCTTAGTTTTAGTCGACGAAATCAACACGATACACAGAGGTCACACAGAGGTGGTCGGAAGGAAGACATGAGTCATCGTCATGAGCTACAGTAAGCTAGACAAGTCAGGACAGAGAGAGAGAGAGTACAGAATGTATGCTGGACAGAGAGAGAGAGAGTACAGAATGTATGCTGCGGGAATGCACTTACATTATGGACATAAAGGATCCCTCTGGAAATAGGCCTTCGAGAGTTATTATTTCTCTGCTTTTTTTCTTTTTCTTTTTAATCTTTAATTAATTTAATCTTCTGTTAATTAAGCACTTGGCCAAATGTTACATTAATTTTTAGCCCAAGGAGTGTTTTTTCGTGGTATGTAATATATTACTCCTAACAGACACAGTCACTATAGCCAATCTGCACATTGATGGCTGAGTAGACACGCACGCACGCACGCACACTGTGCAGATGAAGACAGACACACTTGCCAGAGCCAATTAAGGTCTATCTCACATTGACAGAACACACAGAGACACTCACCTTGGACAGACCTCCGACATCCAGGTAGAAACAGATCAGGAAGACGTTCCAGACCACCCACAATGCAGCCCACACTGTGTACTGTTAAGAACACACACACACACACACACACACACACACACAGAGAGAGTTTAGTTGCATTACTGAGAGAGAGAGAGAGAGAGAGAGAGAGAGAGAGAGAGGACAGGCTGGGGTTTGAGTTGGTTAAGGTATAGTAGGCCTACTGACTGACCTAGAAGTGAGCGCATGCACGCACGAACGCACGCACGCACGCACGCACGCACGCACGCACGCACGCACGCACGCACATACACATGCGTTTGTATCAGGGGGGCAGTCAGACAGATATTTTGTGAAGTCACTAAGGAAATCGGGACTTCCTGAAATATTCTTTTTGGAAAATGATGGTCCCATTTATTTAAAAAAGTGACCATACACTCTTAACCCTTGTTGTAGTTTTTGAAGTACAGTACTGTATAACCCTGCAGTACATTGCTACATTTCTTTATTACAGTAAAGTACTTTAGTTTGCATTGCATTCTGGGTAGTTTTGACTAGGCGGGAATATTTTACATTGGTACTGTAACAGGTTGTAAGGTGAATGTATGCTGAATGTAACCTGCCATAGCAAAAATACAGCACTGGTGTAAATGACGAGTTAGCCCCGCCCTCCTGCCTGCACACAGCCATACACATCACAGAAGACATGCACAGACCACACCCACCACCTCACAGCAGCAACTTCCTTGAAGAAGAGAATGACATGGCTGCTCCATGGACTTGTGGATATTAATAATCTGTAAGTTTAATTGTTTACTTTACTTGTACATTGTTTTCATACAGATATTTATTCGTTTTTAGGACTGTATGCTCTAGTGAAGTATTGGAGATATAGTGATAGACACAGCTAGAAAAATCGTTTTTGTGTGTGGTGAACTGAGAAAGAATATAATTTCTGTGAGGCTTCACCAAACGATTTGTTTGATATTTGCTCATGCTGCTAGTGTTAAAGTACTTTAAACATGAATTAAATTATCAAATAGATTTTTGTTTAGATAGATAACTCTCAGTAAGTTTGCTAAATGCAAACAGTCAGTGTGGTGTTGGAAGCATGCTTTATCATTGTATTTGCAATTGCAGAAGTCGATTTTGATGATAATAAAAATGTGAGTAGGGGTGTAGGTTAATAATTAATCTAACAATAATGTATCCAACTAAACTCACAATGTGAGTTGTAGATGGCATTTTCACTATTTTGGAATATAAAAAAAAAAAAAACATAAGCATTGCATGTTTTGTTGGTACTTTGTATATTTAAGTTATTTGGCATTTGGCATTAGTAGTTGGGGCTGCCATTGGGTTTTCTTTCTTTTTTTTGCCATGGTCATGGTTCATTTTCTCATGTCATATGAAGCATAGCTTCAAATTGACATATTGGTTCAATTTGACCCACCAGTTTAGGAGATATGGCTTATAGAGTAATGTCTTGCAGAGAAACAGCGAGTTGAGAAAACAGGCTTGAAAGGTTCACTTCTGTGGACTCTAATATTACACCTAGCTTGGCAAGCTACATGTTTAAGCATTTATTTAATATTTACATGTTGATTTCAGCTCTGACATTTATTTCAGACATGCTCTAGCCTCTAGTATTTGAGTCTGCCTGTGCTATTAACTCATTTAGAATTAAATGACAGTTTTTATCTGTTGAAAAGCTGTACTGCATGATGGTAGTCCCTCAGTTAAATCTGGCCACATATTTCCTATAATTGATGAATATAATTAATTATTTCATTCTTGTGATCTGTCATCTCAAGATTGTGGTTAACAACTTTTGTTCTACTTGTTTCTTGTTACAGTGTCTTCTGATTTCCATCACTGCTGACTGGGACGGAGAACAACTCGACACCATAACATCAAGATGTGATGGCAACTTAAGCTGTTCTACTTATGATGGCCTTCTTCAGAGTTCCTGCTCATGCTGGCCGATGTAAGTATGTTTTTCTTTCACAAACAAAGGTACCCATTTGCCAAAATACTGTTATTCTGTCACAAGGTGATACTAGATCTCTGTGGGTTTCTGAGTGTGGGATGGATATCAGAAAACGAGTATGAGGAATGTGGGTTCACTTATGGATGGATTGAAGATCTGGACCCATACATGCCATCCATAAATAAACCCACATGTTCTCACTATTATATTGTGTAGTTCTAAAACAAAAATACATCGCATGGGACGTATCCTCAGTGATGTATCCCAAGGTCTAAAGTAACTAATTCTTTTTTTTTGTCCTCCTTGTTTCATATTGTTTGTTTTGTCACAGCAACCCAGACACACCAAGGCTCATTATGCTTGGTAAGTGTAACACACAGACACACACTCTTGCTCACACACACAGCTATCCTGAGGTAAGCACTGTTAAATGTCTATTTTTTTTATTCATAGACAGTCATCAATCTACTTACACACTTGATTCTCAATTCCCTTGTTTTTGTATATGAAGTTTATATTAATTTTACTGATCTTGCACTCATTGTATTAATGCTATTATGAAAGATGTTATACAAATATTGTAGGTAATTGAGTAACAATTTGTCGTTTCATTTTCAGGACATTCGATCCTCACAGCATCCTGTATATTGAGGGAAGTGTGGTCATGACTCTGGACAGTGGTGCCAACTTCAAAGATGTGCTGTCCTTTGGAAGCTTCTATGTGTTCAATATGGAGTACCAGGAGGCTGTGGCGTGTACACTGGAGCTTGTTCAGAGGCAAGTGAATGCCTTAACATATTACACTTCTGTATTATAATTAAATCAGGTGTACAACCTTAGAATTGGACTGATGGTGAGTACATTTCACAATACATTTCTTAATCGGTATGATACTGCTTACAGGTTTCTGGACAGGATCAACCCTGGCCTCCGGAACTACTCTGCCGGGACTGGGTATGCGGGAGGATCGCATCAATCTGGCGCGTGGAAGGACTAGGCTCTGTGGGTTGACTCCTGTCCAGGCCCCTCCTACGTCTCACCAGGTCCTCTCCTGCTCTCACAAGGTACAGCACCTGTGTGTTGCACCAGACTCCTATAGCACCAGGCACTTCATTCAGGAGTGTTGGATTCTCGATCCGCAATGGTTCTGCAGGCTCCACCTGGCCCATGGTGGTGCCGCAGGCTCCGCTTGCGGCTTGAATGGCCCTAATAAAGGCATCACCGTGGTTTTGTTGGGCTTCTTCCTCACGGAAGACACAGGCTTGGGCGCTAAACCATACTGCTCCCGGGTGCCACCCGTCTCTCTGGTGGTCACCAGACTATTCCTGGTTGTCATGTAGTCTATTCCTATTACTAGAATAACTAAAACAAAAATACATCGCATGGATGCACCTGGGACGTATCCTCAGTGATGTATCCCAAGGTCTAAACAAATTTTCTTTGTTTGTCCTTGTTTCATGTTTTGTTTTGTCACAGCAACCCACACACACCAAGGCTCATTATGCTTGGTAAGTGTAACACACACACACAAACACACACACACACACACACACACACACACACACACACACACACACACACACACACACTGCTACCCTGACGTAAGCACTGTTAAATGTCCATTTTTGACAGTCATCAATCTACTTACACACTTGATTCTCGATTCCCTTGTTTTTGTATATGAAGTTTATAGTCATTTTACTGATCTTGCACTGAATATGTATTTATGCTATTATGGAAAATGTTATTATTATTTTAGGTAATTGAGTAACAATTTGTCGTTTCATTTTCAGGACATTCAAGTGTGGTCATGACTCTGGACAGTGGTGCCCACTTCAAAGATGAAGAAGACTACGAAGGTGGTGCAGAGGAAGGTGACGGACCTCAATCCTCAGGTCAACTGTTTAATTCGTTCCTTGTTGGAGTTCGAATGGAAGACGTCAAACCGAGGGCGCTATGAGCTTGTAGATCTGCTATTTTCCAATAGATAAATTATAACATTTGAAACACCAAAAGGGGTTCCCGTCCCAAAATGGGTTAACCATTTAAACCTGATAATTAAGTGATCGGATTGCCAAGGGGCCCCTGAGAAGCCGGTCAACTACACAAAAATATATTCCCCCAAAGTACCCTAAACACTTCAGAAGTACTACTGCCTGTTCACTGACTCTTTAGTGTACTATTCACTGTATCCAGGCCTCATTCTACATAGTTTGACAACAGGGATAATATTCCATTCAAATTAGAGAACCAGAGTACCTGTTGAAGCGTCTCTCTGTCTGCCTGTGTCACTTTTATGTTCATAATGGAGATCTCTAGTCTGCCTTTGTTATGTCACCTTTATGCCCTTATATGGTTTCAGAGAACTTTAAAATGTGTGAAAAGCTATAACTGTTGAACCTGCAGGAAAATTAAATCAGATGTGTGCCAGAGGAAGATATGCACTTTTAAAAAGATAGACCTAAACCCCAGAATCTTATGTTGTCATGCTTGTAACTTTCAGAAGACCTTTTTTTCAAGTCTTCAAGTTCTGTTCTTTTCTTTTTCTGAAATACCATCCACGTCTTTGAAGACCTGTTTTTTCTTTTCCTTTTGTTCAACTGTTCAACTGTGCATCCAGTTGCCAGCAAAAACTAGGTAAAATATTGAAATACTCTGGCATTAGTTACTGATAAATGTTTACACCATGAAATTAAGTCATGATGCAGCTAACAGCCAGCCAATTCAAACTGGTTGGAAGGATTTTGAATAGTTGGCCTTTTTTCAGGGTAGTCAATATGACTTTGCAATGATCTCTTGTAAAGGTTTAGAAACACTTTACTTCTGGTATGTCCTTTTAAACAAGGGCACAGTTCAAAATTGAATATGGAATTTTATGCTGAATATAGTGAAAATTGTTGCTGTTCTATTTTGTATGGCAGACCGTTTAAACATTCGCTGTTGTTATTGTTGTGTTGTTGACTTGTTGAATACAAAATTAATTTTATGTTTTATGTGAACATGTTTCAATGCAATGTTCCAGAACATTTCATTAACTGTTACTGTTAAACGGTGATGTGAGTTTGGAATAAAAGGATTTATAAAGAAACCTTTGATTTGAATTCAATGTTTTAGTATAGTAATATTGCAGTACAATATAATAAAAATACAGTAAAATGGGTTAAACTAATGAATACAGTAGTATAGTAATATTACAGTACAATACTGTATAATAGAATACAGTAACATGGGCTACATTAAAAAAAGTAATGTAAAATTACAGTAAATTACTGTTTTGTATTAATACAGTAGTGTGTCATATGCTGTAAACTGGATTACAGTACTTCATTGTAATTCGAAAATACAGTAACTTGCTGGCCACTGAGCTGCCAGTAATGTACTGTATATATACAACACAAAGGCTTAGAGTGTAAAGTCGAGTATGTTCTGAGGGGCGTGGCTACCGTTACAGTCTATGATCGGGAGCCACCCCCCGTTCGAATCAAACCCGGGGCGGACGGACGGACGTACGGACAGCTGTCTCACCACCAGGATGTAGCGCGGTCGGTACTGGATGGTACCAAACAGGCCCAGGATGACCAGGATGATGTGGAAGAAGTTGGACAGGATGGGAGCCCACTGGTAGCCCAGGAAGTCAAACACCTGCCTCTCCACCGCCAGCATCTGAGAGAGAGAGAGAGAGAGAGAGAGAGAGAGAGAGATGAGAGAGTTGTTATTCATAATGTTAACCCATTTAGACCTCAGTTCGACAGATTTCTGAAAAACCTCATGTTTCTATGTCAGTGGTGCTCAACCTTTTTCATGTCAAGGACCCCCAAAAATATGTATTTGGCCCCCATCTGAAAATATGTTGTAACATAACGTTCTCTCTGAAAGAATATATATTCAAATTTTGCGCCACATTTTCAAAATGTGGCATAAATTTCGAATATGTAGAGCTTGTAGATCTGCTAAAGTATTTAACACAATGCTTAAAACACCACAGGTGTTTCCCTCCAGAACGGGTTAAAGAGCATCCAGGAATCATTCACAGCAGCATGGCAGTGATTTCTGGTTGTGTACATAAATAAATGAAAGGCGAGTCCATACACAAGTCCATACACATACAGCAATGCGTTGATATTAGAGAGAAAATGTACCTGTGTACACAATCAAAGTTGTTCATTTACTTTACCAAAAACAGTGTAGCAGTGTGCCCAACTTTTGCTTCTGTTGTCTGTCATCATGTATATGGCAGTGGTTTTTCATCCCGTTTCATTTCAAGGCCCATTCATTCTTTATCTGGCATTTGAGCCACGTTCGTACCACGAGGTCGTGGAGGCTAGGGCAAAGTGCTACGGGCTTAAAAATGGAGTCTGAAGAGGTGACTTTTCAGTCACTCACAGGGTCCCTGCAGCACACTGGAAGCGTTTACGGATTTTTAGCTGCGTTTTTTCCGTCGGCTTTCTGAAAAACGCGGCCAGTGTGCGACCACCTTTACTACGGCGGCGAAATTCACGTTCTCCTCCCACACACCCATGATAGAGGACACAAAGCAGACTTTCTCTCTCTCTCTGACAGTGAGAGAACAGCCTGGAGGCTGTGGCCTATTAAACATATAACCAAAAAATATCACATTTAATAAAAAACACAACAATGACAGATTCATCGATTCAATCCCCGCTGAGCCAACACAAAGACCCACAATTTCCGAGACTCCTGCCAAGATAGCGGCCTCCAGCTACACACGCATGCACGCGCACACACACACACACACACACACACACACACACACACACACACACACACACACACACACACACACACACACACAGCGAGCGGTCTCTGGCTGCACACACAACCTCCATGGGAACTTTATGGGAGGCAAGAGAGCTTTTCATGTATTATTATACCTCTGTCTAATAATCAGTTGGTTTCACTCTGACATGGAGCCCTTTCTGGTGTGTGTGTGTGTGTGTGTGTGTGTGTGTGTGTGTGTGTGTGTGTGTGTGTGTGTGTGTGTGTGTGTACATGTGTGTGTGTGTGTGTGTGTGTGTGTGTGTGTGTGTGTGTGCAGTGTAGACCTGAGGACGATTCCACAAATGTCTTCTAAATCCTGACAGTTTTCTGTGTTGCTTTGAAGGCTGTTATAGTGTTCATTCTGTTTCCATATACACTCTCAGAGTTACAGACCCATAAGGGTCCATTTGGTTCTTAACTATCATTGAGCTGGGGACCCCCTGGAACTCCCTCAAGGACCCGTGGGGGTCCCTGGACCCCACTTTGGGAACCACTGTTGTATAAACCACTCACATGCACAATTCTTCTATCCGAGCATTCCTCTGTCAAAGGGTTTTACATTTAACGTTGACAGTTCCATGCAACGACAACACTAAACTAAACAAAACAACGACAATACAAATAGCATCTCTGTGAGAACCCGTGTGAGACTATTTATTCCGAGAGCTCATTTGCATATCGACTCAATTAGCATAACATTATAGGTGGGGAAACACAGCTAGGGGGACACAAGGGGGCAGGGCGTTTAATTGGAATGCCATCGCCAGAGTGAGAGATCTGTGCGTGCGTACATGTGCGTACAAGTGCGTGCGTACATGTGCGTGTGTGCAGTGTGTGTGTTCATGTCATGTGTAGACATGTCATCGGCAGCCAACCGCATGAAGATGGATGAGGCAGGGAGGATATCTCGTCTCCACTGCCATGATAGGCATGCACGCACGCACTCACGCACGCACTCACGCACGCACGCACGCACGCACGGTAAGTGAAGGTGTTCTCGTCAACATGACAACATCCCAGAATCACAATCTGAGCAAACTGCAACACTCTTCCTGTGCTTTCCTTTTTTTATAACAGCTGGAGAGCTGGTAAAAAAACAAAACAAAAAAAGCATATATTGAGGATATTGACTAGAGGGCAGCACGGGGTCTGAACCGAACCTCTACGGCCCAAACCCCGGAATGTGTATTATTCATAACTATCTGC
Organism: Protomyctophum bolini; assembly: GCF_963924005.1. Lineage (NCBI taxonomy): Eukaryota > Metazoa > Chordata > Actinopteri > Myctophiformes > Myctophidae > Protomyctophum > Protomyctophum bolini. The sequence goes on along the minus strand of NC_137866.1, from coordinate 29,452,309 downwards.
ATGCGGCCGCTGTCTGCAGATAGACTATGTTGTCTGCTTGAAATGCCAGAGAACTATCTAACCATTGACATGCAGAAAAGGTAGGCTATACTGTTTTCTTAGCTTTGTGACTGACCAATGATGAGAAGCAGATTGTATTGTCTGCAAAGGAACTATGTGTCTGTCACAAATAAAAGTTGTGTCCTATACAAGCCCATGTCAACAACACAGACAAGGCAACTGTGCGCGAGATGAGTCCTTCTGAAAATAACGAATATTACTTTTGTACAACCTAGCAAAGCATAAGACATGATGGTTTGGAGAATAGGCTGGTCTTTCTAGAGATAAGCCATTGCATACATGGTTCTAAAACCTTTTAATTTCAAGGACCCCCATAACTCTGAAAGTAAAACCAAATGGACCCATAAGAGTCCCATTTGATTCCATTTGTACAGTATCAGAGTTAGAAAGTAATAAAATGGTCTATTTGGTTCCATTTGTACTATAGTACACTCTCAGAGTTACAGACCTGTAAGGGTCCATTTGGTTCCATGTGTACACTCTCAGAGTTACAGACCTGTAAGGGTCCATTTGGTTCCATTTGTACTATAGTACACTCTCAGAGTTACAGACCTGTAAGGGTCCATTTGGTTCCATGTGTACACTCTCAGAGTTACAGACCTGTAAGGGTCCATTTGGTTCCATTTGTACACTCTCAGAGTTACAGACCTATAATGGGTCCATTTGGAACCCCCTCATGGAACCATGAGGGTCCCTGGATCACACCTTTGAGAGGGTTTTTAAAGGGTTGGTTCGGATTTTTGGACATGAAGCTGTATGAAATGCAAAATATGTTGCAAAATCTGTTGCAAAGGTATTAAATGCCTGGACGAGTCCCATGCTGGGAGTGCTGCTCCTGTTTGGGGGAATATCAAGTAGTTTCCAGGGTCACTGGGGGCCACGCATTAAAAATAAACCAATCTACAAAACTAGCGTCATTCGTATTGTTGACCTATATCTACCATTATAGACCAACTTTCGTTCAACTTTGACCCCTCTGTCACATGGTACTATTTTCTTTCTGTTCAGTATCACTGCGCCGCATAGAGCACCATAGAGCTGCCGTGCCGCGGCAGCTGCGGCAGGATACACTACCAAAGCTAGGTGCTATGCCGCTGCCCCGGGTCAGCTAGTTAGCTAGCTAAAGGTGTCAACGCATACGAGGTTTCATTTCATTCAAAACATTTACAATAAAATTGTGTGACTTCAACATGTTAGAATCAGACACTTTAAACCCAGAGTCAGACAACGACAGTGATGAAGATATTGCTTTCACTGCACAGCCGATGTATGTCCCTGTAGTAGTACTAGGGACATAATCTTTTGCATCGAAATGATCACTGCATATGCAAAACTGTTTTATTTTTCACAAGTTGGTATGGACGTTCAAACCCACTGCAGCAAGCCAACGTTGTCTCGTTCTCGTAGCTATATTTGTATTAGGGAAACGGTGGAAGAAATGTTTTGTCCAGAAATGTTTTTACCAGACGTACTCTTATTAGGACATCCCGGAAAGTTGCAACTTCGTACCATTTTGATCTATAATACAACACAGTGTTGTCAACACCTATAAAGTAACCGGAACGAGTCAAAAGTAAATGTTTTGAATTAAATTAAACCTTGTAGCTAGCTAACTAGCTGACCCGGGGCAGCTGCATAGCACCTACCTTTGGTAGTGTATCCTGCCGCAGCGCGGCAATATGGTGTTCTATGCGGCGCAGTGATACTGAACACAAAGAAAATAGTACCATGTGACAGAGGGGTCAAAGTTGAACGAAAGTTGGTCTATAATGGTAGATATAGGTCAACAATACGAATGACGCTAGTTTTGTAGATTGGTTTATTTTTAATGCGTGGCCCCCAGTGACCCTGGAAACTACTTGATATTCCCCCAAACAGGAGCAGCACTCCCAGCACGGGACTCGTCCAGGCAATACCTTTGCAACCGCTATATTTATGGTAAGCATTTCATACAGCTTCATGTCCAAAAATCCGAACCAACCCTTTAAATAAATACTAATATAGAGCATATTTGATGAAATTTAGGAGCATAACTTATTAACTTTTTTGTCATAGATTATTTTGACATCTGAATTTAATTCAAACAGAACTCTTTTCAGTAATTCAGAATATGGTAACCCTATAGTCTAACTAGTCCGATCTTCTGGATCACAGAATTACAAACACAGTATTACTACTAGTGTCAGAAATAAATGAGGGATAGAGAGAGAATGGAAGTAGTGTGTGTGTGTGTGTGTGTGTGTGTGTGTGTGTGTGTGTGTGTGTGTGTGTGTGTGTGTGTGTGTGTGTGTGGGGGGGGGGGGGGGTATGTGAAAGAATGTTATGAATGTTTATGAATACTGGAGGCTTTATTATGTTAGAGATCTGAGAGGATGGCATTACAATGAGAGAGATGAAAGTATAGCCCCCCACACACACGCACACGCACACGCGCACACACACACACACACACACACACACACACACACACACACACACACACACACACACACACACACACACACACACACACACACAGTGTCACACACACACACACACACACAGTGTCACACACACACAGTGTCACACACACACACACACACACACACACACACTCTCATGGTCTCACCTAGCTCAGTGGAACAGAACTGGGCCATGGGAGGAAACAACGCAACGCACAGGCAGTTAGTTGGAATCATGGCTTATACGTAGAACACAGCACTTTTTTGTTGTATTTTCTTCTTTGTAATTATTTGTTTGGTCCAAAATATTATGTTTGTTGTCATGAATTGTCTCGACTCAAGTTGGCTTCGTACAACGCTTAAAAGGTCTTTTTGAAATGTCTATGGGGTCAAGGACTGCACCTATGTAATATTTTGAAGTACTTTTACTTTGCTGAGAGTATATCCACTTTCCAATTATGTCCCATACATTGCAATATTGATATTTGTTTTACAAAAGAAATACAAAATGTAGTATGTTTTGGGTGGATTTAAAGGTATATTCAGTGATTTCACTTCATTCAAATATCACTTATTTTTTTCTTTTGTCGTGATAATCCTCCCTACTATAGACCAATTATTTGTTTACAAACATTGGGACTGGCGGCACGGGTGAATGTTGTTTTGGGAAGCGCTGGTTTCAGTCCATTCAACAGCTTGTGTGTTGGCTAGTGAGATGCACCCTTATACTTCAAAGAGCAACAGTATTGCACACAGAACAGCTGATATACAAACTCACATCGCATCGCAGATGCGACAGTTGTGAGCGTAGAGGACACCATCGTGGGACGAAGCATAAATGGACAACCAGGCTCTGCTGCCATGTTCATGAGCGCACCTCCCGTTCTTATGACAGCGACTGGAGGTGTGGTTTTGAGGACAACTGATTTGAATTGCTATTATTGTTCACACACAACAGAAACCAAGGATTATATATTTCAAGGGCGAAAGATCACAATAAAAATCCTAATCATTCTTCCTCCACACTGGGAGAAAAATATAGCATCTGAAAGTTTGATGGGGCATTTTCTACACGTGAGTGCAGTTAGAACTTTTCCATTGCATCCTATGAGAGGCAGGGTTCTTGTGCTGCCGGTATGCGCGCGCATGCTGTTGCTTATCAGTGTGACATCGTCTGTTAAGGTGTCTATAGAGTGTGCTGACCATATGAGGAGTTCCTCCCTGTCCCCAGTTAACCCCTGGGGGTAAAAAAAAACGTAGGTTTACTTTTCGGCTAGGTGACCGATGCAGCCTTCAACCAATCAGGATAGAGAGGGGCGGGCCTTGGTGTGTGTGCTGTTGGCCTGTCGCGTGTCCCCCCCACTGTAAAGTGTTCTCCTTTAAAGGGTTAAGCCGTTAAATGGGGGATTTTTACTTCCTGCCAAAAACATTATTTCAACCTAAGAGCCCCGCCCATTGAGTTACAAGCCCCACCCATTGAATTATAAGCCCCGCCCATTGAGTTATGATGTGTGGCGGCCTGCGCTGCTCTGAGTCGCCACTAGATGGTGGTCAATGAGTTAAAACAAACATTTAAAAGTCCATAGACTTGTCTTTCCACATGACGTCATTTATGACAGTGAGCCATTGGCCACACACACACACACACACACACACGGTTCTGTGTCACCCACACACACACACACACACACATAGTTCAGATGCCTCACTATATTCATTAGACATCACAGGCCCCTAGTCTGTAATGTAGAGAGAGAGAGAGAGAGAGAGAGAGAGAGAGAGATTTAGTTGGAGTTAAGGGCTGTCTCTCTCTCTCTCATGTATTGTGTACATGTGAAGAGGAAACGAGCAGATGCTTGTAGCTCAACGCTAATCTATGCTAACGCAATTATCCTCAACGTCCACAATCAATCAACGATGGAAATCACTACTCCGCACGCACGCACATGCGCGCGCGCACACACACACACACACACACACACACACACACACACACACACACACACACACACACACACACACACACACACACACACACACACACACACACACACACACACACACACACACACACACACACACACACACACACACACACACACACACACACACACACACACACACACACACACACACACACACACACTCAATCAGTTTTCCACTTCAGGTGCATTTGACCCCATTATACTGTGTGCATCTGACGGAGGTCCATTTGGTTCCCTTTGTATCCTCTGTGAGTTAAATGAACGCTGAGGTTTTTAAACCACGTGGAGAAAGTATCAATTCTTCACTTGATCCGTCACACAACACCACATCGTTAACAGTGATCGTAAAATAAAAACCAACGCACGCACGCACACACACACACACACACACACACACACACACACAGGTCTCTGGAGATATAGAGCTTTATGTGTTGAAGCATTAACAAGCACGCAGATGGAAACAGAGATGTGGACAAAATATCCTTCTGTTTACGCACGCACGCACGCATGCACACACACACGCACAGCATTTCAAAAGGCCCAGAACATTTCGATCGTCCCCATCTCAACATGCCAGTCAGTCAGAGAGAGAGAGGGGGGGGGGGTACACATTAACAGTATTGAGTGGATCATCGTGGAGAATAAAGCCTTTGAGAACAAATTAGCGTGTGTGGTGAGGATTTGGTACCCTGACAGGGGGGACAAGATGAGGATTTGGTACCCTGGCAGGGGGGACAAGGTGAGGATTTGGAACCCTGACAGGGGGGACAAGGTGAGGATTTGGAACCCTGACAGGGGTTACAAGGTGAGGATTGGAAGCCATTTGTCACAAGGTGAACTGAGATGATGAAAGAAACCATGACTGCTGGTGGAGACCCCTTCAACTCCACTACGTGGCCTCCAGGTACAAGGATGACTCATATAGGTGTGTGTGCGACTGTGCGCATGTGCGTGTGCGTTTGTGTGTGCTTGATGTGTGTTTGTGTGTGTGTGTGTGTGTGTGTGTGTGTGTGTGTGTGTGTGTGTGCGTGCGTGTGTGCGTGCGTGCGTGCATGCGTGCTGTTTCATTAAGGTTGAACCGGAGTGCGTTGCCACATCCTCATTCCTCACCTCACGCGACACACAAAAACAACACAACAGTCAGTGTGGATTCAGAGAAAAAGGGCTTTCATATAAGTGACACTAATCCCTCTGGTCTTGGCAACCGAAATCCCTGTAAAAATTCAACAGCTAGCGCTGCATTCCTCTTGCTCACCATCCTGGGAAGTTTACACACTGTTCACACTCTAAATGAGCCTCTAATACAGTGAGTATTAGAGACTACTGTATACTACTGCTACTACTAGTACTACTACTACTACGATCTGTCAGATCAACACCTGGAATGTCATAACAGGTCAGCTCCATATATGGAGATCTAAGGGTCAGATGTAGACATAACAGAGTATTTCTACATTGCAGTATTGATACTTTTACTTGAGTAAATAATGTGAGTACTTTTTCCCAACAATGCTGTGTGTGCTGTACGTATTCGGGGAGGAAAAGAGGAGAGGGGAAAAAACAACAACGTTTAAAAATGCCAACGGTTGGAAAAAGTGAAGGGATAAAAAACAGATAAACAGAGGAAGGGAGTGTCACAGTCAGATAGCGGTTATTTAGAGAGAGAGAGAGAGAGAGAGAGAGAGAGAGAGAGAGAGAGAGAGAGAGAGAGAGAGAGAGAGAGAGAGAGAGAGAGAGAGAGAGAGAGAGAGGAACAGAGTCATCATGAGAGGAAGGGAGGCGGTCTTCCTCAGTGTGCCTGGGTAACCACAGGGCTCCTGTCTAGTGCTGGTTGTGTTGTGTGGTGCAGGTCTTTGTAAAGTAAAGCACCATGTGTCGTAATGCTGACTAGTAATCACTGGTCTGGCTTTTAAGGAGAATCACTGTAGACTTTATTAACAGAGGAGGAGGGACATGGAAACGTAATGTCTGGAACACAAGTTACCACGAGGGGGGGAGAAGAGAGAGAGAGAGGGAGGGGAGGATGACGACGACCTCCTAAATTGTCATGCATGTTAATCTCAGTCAAACTGGGAGGTCCTCAACCACCAATCTGTGCGTGCGGGCGTGTGTGCAGACTGTAACTCCACAGAGACAGACTGTAACTCCACACATAGACAGACTGTAACTCCACAGAGACAGACTGTAACTCCACATAGACAGACTGTAACTCCACAGAGACAGACTGTAACTCCACACATAGACAGACTGTAACTCCACACATAGACAGACTGTAACTCCACAGAGACAGACTGTAACTCCACACATAGACAGACTGTAACTCCACAGAGACCGACTGTAACTCCACAGAGACAGACTGTAACTCCACAGAGACAGACTGTAACTCTACAGAGACAGACTGTAACTCTACAGAGACAGACTGTAACTCTACAGAGACAGACTGTAACTCTACATGACAGACTGTAACTCCACAGAGACAGACTGTAACTCCACAGACAGACTGTAACACTACATGACAGACTGTAACTCTACAGAGACAGACTGTATAACTCCACAGAGACAGACTGTAACTCCACAGACAGACTGTAACTCCACAGAGACAGACTGTAACTCCACAGACAGACTGTAACTCTACAGAGACAGACTGTAACTCCACAGAGACAGACTGTATAACTCCACAGAGACAGACTGTAACTCCACAGAGACAGACTGTAACTCCACACATAGACAGACTGTAACTCCACACATAGACAGACTGTAACTCCACAGAGACAGACTGTAACTCTACAGAGACCGACTGTAACTCCACAGAGACAGACTGTAACTCTACAGAGACAGACTGTAACTCTACAGAGACAGACTGTAACTCCACAGAGACAGACTGTAACTCCACAGAGACAGACTGTAACTCCACAGAGACAGACTGTAACTCCACAGAGACAGACTGTAACTCCACAGAGAGAGACAGACAGAGAGCTGGATCAATAAAATGACAGTGGAAATCATATCTTGAAGGAAATGGGTTTTAAAGCACCCGCAGTCCGATAATCCAATTTTTTGAACCCAGGCCAGGAACGAACATTCAAGGTATTATCTGTCTTTCTCACTATACCCCATTTATCCAGTGGGTTTTCCAGCTCTCTCTCTCTCTCTCTCTCACACACACACACGCATGCACGCACAGAATGTCACCATCACTTTGCGCTGGCAACAGGCACAGACCTAGCGCGTCTAATGGCTTAACTTGAGGCGAGAGGTGAGGTGAAGAATTGGATTGGAAAAGGGCTTAGAAGTGCTTTTCTGTCTAGTGGGAGTCGTTGAGATAAGGCAGGTCAGAGCCAGAGCAGACCGAACTGTCTGAATCATCGTTTGACTCTTCTGACACTCGTCTATAAAGCTTTTCACTTATCTCTGTTTGACTTGGAACACGAGAACATTTAATTAATCCACATAAAGCAGTGGGTTTTCAACAAGTGATCCTTGAGGGTGTTCCAGGTGGTCACCCCAGCTACTGTAAATGATGGAGAGTTGGTAACCAAATGGACCCTTATTAGATCTTTAACTCTTGAGAACGTAAAATGAGCTCAAGAGTTAAATTATTGTTAAACATCTGCGTTACTTAATTTATAAGAAGTCTACATTAGAGAATGTAAAAGTATTGTTATTTGCTGCCTGCTATCTCTCCCATGTCAATACAGCATGGAATTGTGGGCAAACTCTTATCCAACGATTGTTTTGGCTAAACCTCATCAAGTGGTGTTCCGTGGCTCAAATGCAGAATAAATAATGGATATGGAAAGGGTTGAAATCCACAAAGGGTAAGACCACTTGGGAGGTTTGTGTTGTGTAGTTATCTTGCCATATTAACAACAAAGGTGGACAACAAATCTAAAAGAATTGCTCTATTGACTGGAAATTGATTGACAGTTACAGAAACACGCCCAAAATAGATAGGTGTAACGGCGATGATAGTGCTGTCAAACAAGTCTAAAAGCTATCTATGAAATCAATGGAAATGGTTTAATATCAATGTATTTAATACATGTAGGTTGAGCTCATTGGTGTGATCGAACAGAAGCAGAAAACAACAGAGAAACAGGCTGAAGGCTTCATCAAAGATCTGCAACAGGACATCACTCAGTTAGAGAAGAGAATCCCTGAGCTGAAGCAGCTCTTACACACTGAAGACCACCTCCACCTCCTCCAGAACTTCACATCCATAAACACCGCTCCACCCACCAAGGACTGGACAAAGGTCAATGTCCATCAGTCTTCATACTGTATGTGGGGACTGTGAGGACAGCTGTGTCTCAGCTGGAAAATACACTCACATCCCAATCTCATCCTGTTTGAGGATGGAAAACAAGTGAGTCATGGAAACATACGGAAGTATCTCCCAAACAACACAGAGAGATTATCTTACTATGTCGAGGTCTTGGGAAAACAAAGATTTTCCTCAGGAAGGTTTTACTATGAGGTTCAGGTTGGAGGGAAGACTGACTGGGATGTAGGAGTGGTCAGAG
>NC_137866.1:29403297-29438297 GCF_963924005.1 Protomyctophum bolini | reverse complement strand
GGCTGCCATAAAAGCCAGAGCATTAACAGGGAGAGGCAGCCTTAATCTTTTGTTCTGGCCTGGCAGAGTGACGCAGCACCTACACCCAGGGACCTGTCTGGGCCTCGTCTTTGAAGATAACGCTCTTAATGTGAAGCCAACATAGTCCAGACTAGTCCCTTCCTTTAACCCATTTAGACCTGAGGCCGCCGACCCCCATCTGAAAATATGTTGTTCCAGGGACCCTCCCAGAAGCAAAGATTTGAGTTAAAAACGTTCACTAGAATATACTGTATATTCAAAGATGTGCGCCACATTTTCACGATAAAAAAAATAGCAGATCTACAAGCTCGCCGCGCTATGAGCTTGTAGATCTTCTATTTTTCAATAGCTAAAGAATAACATATGCTATAAACACCACAAGGGGTTCCTGCCTAAAATGGGTTAATTCCTCATCAAACCCTGTACTGTCACGATAGGGTTGTTGTAGGACTCTAAGTGCAGAACGACCAGGCACAGGCAGAGCAGTGAGGATGCAGTGAGTACAATGAACTTGGCATAAAACAAGAAACAAACACTTCACATACGACGACGAACTGACAAGGAACTGAAAACACGCCTCGTGTTGTCGTACTGTAGCCTATGTACGGACGGAGATCGTTTCTGAACCGCAGCTCGCGTGCTGTGGATGACAATGGTGCCTGGGTGATGGCAGACTGCTGGGTGAGCGCTAGGGCTGACCTTCGATCACGTCTTTGAAGATCGACGATTCGATAAAAAAAAAACATAGATCTTCGACGCTTCGACACTTCAAGGACAATCTTTGAATGCAGATTGCGGCCCCTATATGTGTCACAGAGACTACATTTTTTTGGGAGCGTTCTACCCATAAAATGTTCTACCCGTTAAATGTTCTGAAAGAGAAACTTTGTTCAAAAGATATGTTTTTTCCTTAAAAAAGGTAATGATTCCATTTTGCACTTCAAAATCAGTGGTGTGATTGTGGAGAGTCCTCCAAAATCGATTTCAATCAACAGACCCAAAACTCTGTCATCACATACTCTACAGACTCCCTGCTTTCTGTTGGCGAGTCAAGGTTGTTTTATTACAGAGAATGTCTCAACAACAAGGCAACAGAACATCATGCAAAGGAAACACAATTATAGGATGCATTTGGATGTAGTCTGTGGATTTAGCGATGGTCAGGTGAACTATTTAGGCCACATGGGGAGGTGGGCCTTTTAAGCCAGTTGCAACCTGGTTATACTGTCCATGTTGAGACTAGTGAGGACCTAGTGGACACTAATTCATGTTTGGCTGTCTCTAGCGCCTCTAAGCCAATGGGAGATGAAACCCATAGCCTGCAACGTGAAGCCATATCCTCTAAGCCAATGGGAGATGAAACCCATAGTGAGCTTGCTAAACCTGGCAGTTAAAACGTATGACGTGAGTCATTCTTGTGTTACATTAGAATTCTAGTGTGGGCTCTCTGCACGACAAACACAGCAAAGGTTCTGTGTTTTGCCAGACTGGATTACCAGCCAAGGTGCCTGGACCGCTGAGCCACGGCCCAGGCCAAAAGGTTCTGTGTTTTAATCTCATTTAGACCCGAGGCCGATTAAAGAAAAAAAGTCTTCTAAATCCTAAAAGTACAGTAAAGTAAAGTAAAAGTAAAAGTAAATACATTATATATTTATGAAGCACCTTTCAAAACAAACACAGCTAGAACAGTGGTTCCCAAAGTACACTGTCACAGTTACATTTAACATTGATTTGACAATATAAATCGGGGTCTCAGAGATATAAATTACATTAAATGGGGGTCCGTGGACTAATGCATGTCCAACAGGGGGTCCTTGATATTAAACGGGTTGAGAATCTCTGCTAGAGCCTTAAAATTATTCTTTCTACCCTAAAAAAGAACATGCAGTGATCCTGGTCTCTATACTGCCTCCCCCTGGCCAGCCTGATGGAGTGGAAAAAAACTGAATGGAATAACGTATTCCTTCCACGAGCATCGAAGGAAGCATAAACTCAGTTCGGGGCTCTCCCCAGGTTGGCAGAGGGAAAGTAGTGACCAGGATTACAGCTTTGAGGCAATTGGCACTGGGTTACGAAATTGTGGGATCAAAAATTATATAGAGAAAAGCTCTCATTCTCACAGTTGCACAATGGAGAAACCGCCTCCCCCTCAAGACAAAACCAAGCCTCTAATCTCACTCACTGCTCGTAACACAGGGGGTGTGTGTGTGTGTGTGTGTGTGTGTGTGTGTGTGTGTGTGTGTGTGTGTGTGTGTGCATGCGTGCGTGTGTGCATGCATGCTTGTGTGGCTCAAAGAGTTCTGACGATGCACTTTCAGGGTCAGCGTTCAGTCATGAGCTCATTAAACCCAATCCACACGGGATGCATATGTGCACGTGCGCATAAGTGTGTGTGTGTGTGTGTGTGTGTGTGTGTGTGTGTGTGTGTGTGTGTGTGTGTGTGTGCGCGTGTGTGTGCATGTGTGTTTTGTTTACTGTCTGTTTGCCAGCCTGCCCTACACACAGGAACAACACGCCCTTGATCAAAATTACAAATCCCCAAATCAGGAATGGAGGAACCGACCAGGAATCCGTTCTGTCACAAATTGGAACCGCTCCTGGATCACATACTGTCAGAGCTGGTTCTGTGGACTGTCTTCATACAATTACAATACCGATGGTTCTAAAACCTTTACATTTCAAGGACCAGCAGAACTCACCAGAACTGTACACATGGAACCAAACGGACACAAAGGGTCACATTTGGTTCACATTAGCACACTCTCAGAGTTGCAGACCTTTTCTCAGAGTTACAGACATGTAAAGGCTCATTCAAAGTCTGGATTGTCGGTGGTGAGGTGACCACCGGCCTAGTGTTTATTTTTACTGGGTTTGTGAGACGGTCGGAATTAGCCAGTCGTACAACGAGCCCACCACAGCGTGTGTGTGTGTGTGTGTGTGTGTGTGTGTGTGTGTGTGCATGTGCGAGCCCGTTTGCGTGCATACGCTTTTCTCTAGCTGTGGAACAGGAAGTTTAAGGTCACCCAGAAACGGTCGCCTAGGGACACATAATGCCGTTACACCAGATTGAGTCCTCGGGACTCTTTAGGCAGAGAGACACTGACAGCTTCATAAAGATCTTAACTAATGTCTCCTTCTCTCTCTCTCTCTCTCTCTCTATAGGCATAGAGACACTGACAGCTTCATAAACATCTTAACTAATGTCTCCTTCTCTCTCTCTCTTTAGGCAGAGAGACACTGACAGCTTCATAAAGATCTTAACTAATGTCTCCTTCTCTCTCTCCCTCTCTCTCTTTAGGCATAGAGACACTGACAGCTTCATAAACATCTTAACTAATGTCTCCTTCTCTCTCTCTCTTTAGGCAGAGAGACACTGACAGCTTCATAAAGATCTTAACTAATGTCTCCTTCTCTCTCTCTCTTTAGGCAGAGAGACACTGACAGCTTCATAACTTCTTAACTAATGTCTCCTTCTCTCTCTCTCTTTAGGCAGAGAGACACTGACAGCTTCATAAACATCTTAACTATTATTAAGTATCCTTTATGTGGAGAAGAGCACACGAGAGAGAGAGAGAGAGAGAGAGAGAGAGAGAGAGGCAGGCAGCGAAGCCAAGCTGGCTGAGTGACCGCTGAGGCCAGTGTGTGTGTGTGTGTGTGTGTGTGTGTGTGTGTGTGTGTGTGTGTGTGTGTGTGTGTGTGTGTGAGAGAGAGAGAGTCACCACACCACAGTGCAGATGGCATCAGTTGAAATGTCACGGAGTCTCTCTCTACTGATCAGCGGCTCAAAGCAATCTGTCTCCGACGACTGGTCTCTCTCTCTCTCTGTCTCTCTGTCTCTCTGTCTCTCTCTCTCTCTCTCTCTCTCTCCCTCTCTTTGCGTTCACAGCGTTCTGTGGATCACTAGCTTCCATGAGCGAGCAGGCCTGCGGGGGGTACGGGCTGTGTGGATTGGCTACCCAGACAGACCCAGAATTGTACAGGATATTAAATATTGAGGGGCGGGGGAGGGGGGGGGGGGGGAGTCATTCGGGTGGCACAGAGGTAAAGGTTCCCGCGCCCAAACCACCATGCACCGTGGTTGGAGAGACTGACTGTGTGTGGGGGGACTGCTTTAAGAGGGTCTTGTGTTGGAGAGACTGACTGTGTGTGCAGGGGGGACTGCTTTAAGAGGGTCTTGTGTGGGGGACTGCTTTAAGAGGGTCTTGTGTGACCCTGAGATGGTTGGAGAGACTGACTGTGTGTGGGGGGACTGCTTTAAGAGGGTCTTGTGTTGGAGAGACTGACTGTGTGTGGGGGGACTGCTTTAAGAGGGTCTTGTGTTGGAGAGACTGACTGTGTGTGGGGGGACTGCTTTAAGAGGGTCTTGTGTGACCCTGAGATTTAGCTGGCCCTCAGACCGCAGTGACCTTGGAGGAGTATCAACCCTAATAAGTTCAGAAAGATACTGACTGAGGTGCCAAACCATTAATTGATTTTAAAAAAAAAACTATTTTAAAATCAACTCTGAAACGAACAAGGAGCCATGCAGTGAAGGGAGGCCAGAACAGGTGTGATATGCTCATGCCTGCGAGTTTTACAGTCGAGCAAGGGAGGCTGAGTTTAAACTAACATAATGCGTTACAGTAGTCCAACAACCGCATAGAAATATAGGCATGGATAACCTGCTCAAAATCCCAAAAGGAATAGCACAGACTTGATTTTTGCTAGCAGCCTCAGGTGATGCAAGCTTCAACTGACCACAGCATTGACCTGTTTAAGGGCATTATCTAATGTGACGCCAAGGTTAAACTAAAGAGTTTAGAATACAGTACAGTACAGTACAGTACAGCAGTTGCATTCTGCTCATTGGGTGAGGGGGACGGCTCTCTTCCCACAAGCGCTTTAAGACTAATTAATCGGGTAGCACAGCGCGGTTCTCAAAGTGTGGTCCGGGGTCCTCAGGGCGGTTCCCGGGGGTCCCCAACAAAAGCACTGTGGGGGTCCTTGATCATAACAACTACAGTGTCACAAAACTGACTGGCCACAAAGCTCTCTCTCGCACGCACAGCTCATTCCACCTCTGATGAAATGACGAGTCAATTAAGATAGGCAACTCACTGTGTGTAAAGTGTATTTTTGTACGTCTCTAAATATGTTCTTATTAATTGAAATGGTGTCGTCCACAGTTAACAGTTTTTGTATAGTTGTGCTTGAAATGTACGTAATTCTGCAAACTGTTATACTTTAACGTCAATCAATCAATCAATCAATCAATCAATCAATCTCTAATAGCGTCTCTAGATCAGAGATAGACAAGAGAGACTAGGCCTACAACATCCAGCATGCATCGCTACACGTGGAGCAACACAACAGTGTCTACCCACCTACAAACGTGCATGTGCATTATCATGTTTAAACTCATTGCTGTGAGGAAGGGAAACAAAGTGATATACTTGTCTTTAAGGACAAGTGGCAAAGAAATTACTTACTCCAAGTATATAGAAACAATACATATAGCCTACTGTACGGTTGATTTCAAAACGAAACGTACACCCTGCGTTGAAATGAATACAAAACAATGTATGGACAAGTCAGTGAACTCACCAGTTGTAGAGTGCACAGGAATATGAGCGTGCACCGTCCGCTGCAACAGCCCATTGTTGTGTGTGGAAACACGCACGCACGCACGGCCAGATCCGGTGGAAACGAAGGACTTTAATAAAACGGCTCCAAGGAAAGCTTCAGTAAGTTCAGTCTCCCTCTCTCTGTATTATTATTTATAATAAATATAAACAACGGCCACCTATACGAGTCTCTGACAGGCAGTCAGTCAGTGTATCCTCCAGCAGCAGAAATAACAACTCGCTCCAGTATAAACAGCGATGATAAGAAGCAGCAGCACCCGGTGGTCACCGGTGTCCCATTCTCTTCCAACCCGGGCTCCGAGTTCCCTCCTCCGGGGCGTATTAGGTCGGCGACTCGGCGTGGTACGCGTCGCTGGTCTGGTTGCACTGACTGGTGCTCAGTCGATCTGTTTGTCTGTCTCTCTCTCTGTCTAGTCTAGTGTCTGGTCCGTGTGTGTGTGTGTGTGTGTGTGTGTGTGTGTGTGTGTGTGTGTGTGTGTTTGGTTCACTGTCCCTCGATCACTGACTATCTCATATCTATTTAGATTCTGTGCTGTTCTGTTGTGGTCGCACTTGAGCTGACTGACTGGAGGAGGAGACGGTTGTGAAAGCCAGTGAGAGAGTGTGTGTGTGTGTGTGTGTGTGCGTGTGCGTGTCTAATCTAACAGTTTTCATGTCAAGGATCCCCAAATTGACACTGATGAGCTCGCGGAGCCCCATTTGAAAAAGATACACCCATTGAATTGCAAGGAACCCCAGTTTGACATGCATATTAGTATAGGCCTACAGCATAATGGCATTTCAATCTCTGGGACCCCCAATTTATATTGTAAAAGCAATGTTCATGTAACTCTGAGTGTACAAATTGAACCAAATGGACCCTATAACGGGTCACGTGGTTCCATTTGTACACTCTCAGAGTGGTTCCAAACTATCATTAATCTGGGGACCCCCTGGAACTCCCTCAAGGAAGGACCCCTCAGGGTCCCGGACCCCACTTTGGGAACGACTGCTCTATGCTCTCTGTCCATTTGGGGGTCTTGACGTGAAAGAGTTTGGGAACCACTGTTCTACAGCACTGCCACCAAGTGTGGAATGCCCTGACTCCCTCCCTCAAAAAAATGCAAATCCCTGGCGTCCTCTAAACGGGCCTGACAAACCACCTTTCAGCAGGCCAATGGGAGAGGAAATGATTACCCCCCCCCCCCCTCCCCCTTAGTCTAGTGACTACCCCCACCTCCTTAAAAAACCCTATTGTGTTCCTCAACCTGTACATTTTTTTGAGGGGCGCTAGCCCCTCCTATATACAGGTTTAATGTTTGTTTTTAGTTCAATGTTTGTTTTTAAAACGCATTGACAATGAAGGGAAAATTCATCTTGCCCCTAACACAAACATAAATGCCATTAACAAGAAAGATAATTTAATGTTTGTGTTGGCACCGTTTGTTTTACATCACCATTACATCACCTGATCATAGCAACATGAGTTATAGGCTTTAATATATTATTTTTTACCTTTTCTGATGATTTGAATTTTGTTGTAATAACAACAACATGGAAACAAGACCGTCACAAGTGTGTGTGACTGTAGGCCGCCCTACCCACATAGATAGATAGATAGATAGATAGATAGATAGATAGATAGATAGATAGATAGATAGATAGATAGATAGATAGATAGATAGATAGATAGATAGAAGTTTACAACATCATGTTGTGTCAAACAGAAAGCCATGCGACACTGGTCAACTGCACTAGAGGGAAGTATAAGGTTTTGGCGCCATCTGGCGGCGATTCGAAGAAACACACCATCTGTTTCCTCATTACATCCGCCCATCCAATGTGTCACTCAAAACGGTTCTATTTATTTTAATTAATTAATTGACAGACAGACAGACAGACAGACAGACAGCAAGTCTTCCACTCATTAGGGCTGATCGTGAAGGACGAGCCACTCACTCCTTCCTCAACACTAGTAACTTCTACTCTAGGACAAATAAAGAGGATAGAGCACGGAGGTGCGGCCAGGGCTCCTGTGGGAGGTTTGCACATATGCAGTGTAAACAGGAACTGCGATGATGGAGTGTTCCGCAGAGGTGCTAGAGGTGCATGAGAGTTGCTGACCCTGAACTGAAATAATAAAAAGGATATAAAAAAAAGAGAATTGTACAAATTTGATTTTGTTTTAATTAAAAAAAGTATATCAATTTCATAACTGTGGAAAAAATGTTGTGTATAACAAACTGAAAGATAAAGGACAAGTACATTTACTAAATGTTAATGTTTTTGTATATTTTCTTTTGTGGATTTTCCATGTTCTTTAGTGAAAAAATATATTTTTGTGAAATGACAAAGGAACATGGACACTGTTCATTAGAGTGCTGTGGATGATATAAAACATTTGAAAAGGGAAGGGTGACTGCTGCTGTTTAATTCTCAACTGTTCTGGACCGTTCCTGTTTACACTGAGCATGTGCACCGCAGTCGTGCATTAATGACCATAAAGAACACCCTCTTATGCAATATTGAAATTATACAACAGTTACCCTTAAAACTATGATAATGACTGAAAAATCTTATTTTTTAACCCATTTTGGTCGGGAACCCCTTTTGGTGTTTTAAGCATCATGTTACACTTTAGCTATTGAAAAATAGCAGATCTACGAGCTTGTAGATCTACTTTTTTATCGTGAAATATGGTGGAAACCTTTGAATATATACAGTAGGCTATATTCCTAGCTAGCCTAGCCACTGTCGAGTTTAGTTTAGTTTAGTTATTTAGCATATATTTATATATAAGGCTATACATATCAATGAACCAAAATACTGTGCAAGGAAAGGAAGAAGCCAGCTGGCTTATTTGGAATCCAAACAGGAGTCCTGTTTAATTGGACCCACTCACTCTTCTAAAAGTGATACTCTATTCTTCCTTCATCCTCCCCCTAATTGGTCTCTCTCTCTCTCTCTCTCTCTCTCTCTCTCTCTCTCTCTCTCTCTCTCTCTCTCTCTCTCTCTCTCTCTCTCTCTCTCTCTCTCTCTCTCTCTCTCTCTATCCCTTAGCTCTGTCATAACCTTTCTTCTTCTGCTCTTTAAGATTTAGAATAGAGAAGTATTTAAAGGCACACCATGCTGTCAGACACACACACGCACACGCACACACACACACTTCCTACCACTCTCTCTCTCTCTCTCTCTCTCCCAGGAGTGTGTGATGAATCTTTTACAGGTTGTGTGTCTTGCTGTGGAGTGAGGGAACACTTCACATACGATTACATCATTGACTGCATCACGCCCCCCCTCTCTCTCTGTCTGTTCTTAAAAGCACGCTTCCATTCCTCCACATCCCACAACACCTGTCTGTCTGTCTGTCTGTCTGTCTGTCTGTCTGTCTGTCTGTCTGTCTGTCTGTCTGTCTGTCTGTCTGTCTGTCTGTCTGTCTGCCTGCCTGACTGCCTGCCTGCCTGCCTGCCTGCCTGCTCTTTCTGATCCTGCATTTTCCTACAAGCTAAAAATAGAGCCATTTATTTTGGGCGTGCAGCGAGCGAGCGAGAGACAACAAGAAGAAGAAGAAGAAGACATGTTTGGTATAGTAAAGGAGGTGATACTGTGTGTGTTTGAGGAGCGCTATAGCGCCTCCAATGCATGGCTTTTGGAGATTACGTCATGTGGCAGCCCAGTGGAGCGGCGGTAGCTCAGGGGTAGAGTGACCGGATGGGAATCCCAAGGTTCCCAGTTTGAACCCGGGCTCCCCCAGAGTTAGTGTCGAAGTGTCCTTGAGCAAGACACTGAACCCCTAATTGCTCCTGATGTGCAGGTCGGGGCCTTGCATGGTTCCCGCCGCCATCGGTGTGTGTGTGTGTGTGTGTGTGTGTGTGTGTGTGTGTGTGTGTGTGAATGGGTGAATGTAATGCATGTAATCTATGTAAAGGTGTGTGTCTGGGGACCCCCAGGGATCACTACATATCCAGAGTCCTGTCAATGGGAATTTAATGTGTAAGACGGCTATTAGTGTATCTACAGTCTAATAGCTGAATATAGGAGGGGCTAGCGGCCCTAAACAAAAGTGTAATATGTAGTAGAGTTTACTTTTGGTCACGCGTGACACAATGCACGCACAGTGACTCAGTGAATGTGGAGCATCACCCCAGGCTCTCACACACACACACACACACACACACACACGCACATGCACATACACACACACACACACACACACACGCACGCGCATGCACACACACCCACACACACACACACACACACACATAACACACACACACACCAGCCATTGTTGTGTCCCTTTTATGTGTGAAACAAACTCCACATGCATGGCTGCCTTTCCTCCTAGCTGAGCTACCACCAGAGAGAGAGAGAGAGAGAGAGAGAGAGAGCCAATGTACATACAAATATAGTAGAAGTTTACAAACGGATGTTGTGACGACCAAAGAAGAAACACTTTATTTTGTATGCGTCGATGCAGAATGGTGCACGGCAGAATGGCGACGCATCGCTGAATAGAGATATCCTTATCATGCCAAACTAAAAATAAAGAACACTCGCCATGGATGATGGCTGTATGCATGAGCTTCTAAGAAGTGTGCAAAGTGTGAGAGAGAAAGAGTCCCTTGTGCTAGACAGCTAGAGAGTGAATTCATCAATTGCACGTTGTATGTGTGAAAAATGTGGATAGTGCAGGTTTTTTTAAGGGAAAGATGTATATTATGGCTATAAATGAGTAAACACAGTGATTCTCTGACAAATAGATGGACATTGTATTTGAAGACATAATGGACAAACCCACGCCTTGACACGAACACAGAGAATACACAGTACACATTTATCCATAGACCAATTGTATAGCTGGAAAAGTAATTAAACCCATTTATTTTCTTTCTTCGAATTGCTAAATACGGGGGCCACAGTGGCACAGTTCGTAGTGCTGTCACCTCACAGCTAGAAGGTCCTGGGTTCGATTCCCACTCGGGAAGCCGTGGGTGCTGGCGGCGTGTACCCTCCTCCGCATCATCAGTGCCCATACCCGAGACGGGGTTGGCGAAAGTGCCTTTCCTTTTGTTTGTTGTTTGGAGTTTGCATGTTCTCCCCGTGTCCCCTAGGGTAGGTAGGTTCCCTCACAAAAAACATGCAGTAATCCTTGTCTCTAAACTGCCTCCCCCTGGCCAGCCGGGGCGCCTGATGGAGGGGAAAGGAACTGGCTGGAATAACTTGTTCCTTCCACGCGTTACGTCCAACCAGGGAAACTCCCCCGTCAGGTGTAAAGGAGCAACTTGGACACTCAGGCATGAAGGAAGCATGAGTTCAAGTCCGTTCCTCTTCCCATGTCCCCCGTATATGGGGACTAGGCTGGCGGAGGGTGTGTGTAGAGCCCAGGATCACATTAGATGATTGACACAGGGGTGAAAAATGCGTTACAAAATCGTGGGATGAAAAAATATTAAGAAAAAAAATTGCTAAATACAATGCACAAGTACTTAGTATTGATTAAATTGATACATTGCAAAACGATTCAAATACTTATTATGTGCGAGTTTGTGCTGCCCAGCCAGGGGGGTCCCCATGGCCATTGTAATGCATCCATGGACCGCTCTCTCTCTCTCTCTCTCTCTCTCTCTCTCTCTCTCTCTCTCTCTCTCTCTCTCTGCACACACAGTGACACTGACACTAATGCAAAGTGACAGGGTGGGCCCGGACCCGGTGGCGACTGGTGGTCATGAGGAGAGGTCCTGCATTGTAAAAAGGAGAGTGGAGAGACCCCCCCCCCTGCATTAATAGTCTACTCTACACACTGAAGACCCCCACTCACTCACTCACTCTATGTGTGCCTCACAGCGGGTCAGTTCGATGACACAATAGACGACCTCAGAAGGAAAGAAGAACAACGATTGTCTTCTCCTCCTCCCTGTGAAAGTGCTCCAGCGCTGCTGCTGTGTTGTGCCCATTCTCTGAACAATGAAAGCCCCCTCAGACAGAGTGCTATCTAAGCAGCACTCAGGGGTCCATTTTTGCACTCTCTCTCTCTCTGGAGTTAAGAGGGTTTTTATTTTATTTTGATGTGCATCGTGGCCTTGTTTCTCTGCCTCTTTGTTGGGTAGGGTTTGGTGAGGTTGTTAGGGTCTCTTTTCTAAATGTGCCATAGTGTCATAATAAATTAGTGTCATACATATTCTGAAGAAAACCTGCAGGAGACTTAACATTCAGTATTTGGGTCTTACATGATCAAAATAAGAACATTACAATTGTGTGTTAAACAGTCCGTGTACAGACATGTTTTGACCCCGCACAAACACACACCATCCCCCTGCCCCAATCCTGAAAGAGTTTGTTTATTGTTTGGTGGACTCTAAAGTGTAGCCATGTTTGGTTCCATCACTTGAAGAGAGTACACATACATTTGTCAATGTTATATCATTAAACATAACAGTAAAATATTACAAATTAGGGGTCCTTGACATGAAAATATTTGAGAAAAACATAGGAATTGTCCATAAATGAGAGAGAGTGAGAGAGAGAGAGAGAGAGAGAGAGAGAGGGAGAGAGAGAGAGAGAGAGAGAGAGAGAGAGAGAGACAGCAGGGTGAAGGAGATTCATTGCTGTCTCATGGTTGTCTGAATGTTGTGATTTCCTGCATTCTAAAGGGTTCCATTTCAACCACTTTGCTCCGCGACGCCAATCTATTACTGAGGCCCAGATATGCAGCTGTTTGCAGCCTCTTGACAGAGTGACAGCTAAATTAATTTCCGTAGCATCTGATGTGCGAATTAAGGCACACACTCACGCACGCACGCACGCACGCACGCACGCACACACACACACACACACACACACACACACACACACACACACACACACACACAAACAAACACACACTACTATTTGCAAGATGTAAAGAGGTGGTAATGTCTAGGATGTTCCATTTGCACATGGCAGTGGTGGTTCAGGGGTAGAGTGGCTGGATGGTAAGGGGTACAGTGGTGGTTCAGGGGTATGGCTGGATGGTAAGGGGTACAGTGGTGGTCCAGGGGTAGAGTGGCTGGATGGTAAGGGGTACAGTGGTGGTTCAGGGGTAGAGTGGCTGGATGGTAAGCGCAAGGTTGCCAGTTCGAACCTGGGCTCCCCCAGGCCTTATACACACGTATCAAACACTGATCAAACATATGTTTACGTCATATTTTGGGCCACTACATTGCTTTTCCAATGGGAGTCACATGGTTTGACGAAACATTTTTGTTTGATGGGGGGTGGGCCGGAGGGGCAGAACACCACCAGCAATTAGAATTGTCCCGATACCATTTTTTTCAGACAGAGTACGAGTACAAGTACTTAATTTGTAGTACTCACCGACTTTTTACCCTGCATACATGCAGATGGATCTCTGATCTACTTGTCAGTTGTCATTTATTCTTGTAGATCGGCTGTTTTTGTCGATTTGCTACAGTGTTGGGTCAGACTTGCTCCTGTTGCATTCGTTCAGCCTAATGTCAATGGGATGTTTTGGTACTCAAAAGTATCGGGCCGGTTCAGAGTACCGAGTATAAGTACTTGAGGGTGGTATCGGCCCGAGTAACCAATACCAGTATCGGTATCGGAACAACTCTACCAGCAATCAGCAATCAAACACACATGTTTGGTCAAACCATGTGACTCCCATTGGAAAAGCATTGTGGTGGCCTGAAAAAACAAAAAATAATAACAAACATTTGTTTGATTGTGTTTGATACGTGTGAATGAGGCGATTGGAGGGTTGCCATGGTTACTAACCTCAACCTGGTGTCTGTGTGGTTCCATAGTGATTGGAGGAGGGCGGAGTGTAGTGATCAGTGGAGATCTGGCCCACCTGGTTATGTCCCTTGCACATGCTCAACACTTTTTACACCTGGACCCATCTCATTGTAGACCAATCATTGAGCAGCATGGCCAATCATTGAGCAGCATGGGGTGTTGGAGTTTGGAAGCGCTCGTTGTAAACCACGACAATGAAATAAAATGGCGATAGTATTCAGTGTGGGGCAGACGGCCTGTCACAGCCAGTAGCTTTGTTGTTGCAAGGAAAGCGGTAAAATGAGACTTTCGTGGTTGTTTTCGTCTCAGATTTAGTCCGACGGGGACACAAAAGCGACACAAAAGTGAGACATGGAAAGTGTTTTGGCTACATCAAGCTGCTAGAGATATGCACATCCGGGATAGCATCCGGTCCGTCACTAAAAGTGCTCCGCTGCTATAAATCGCTGGGCGCTATGATTTAATGGATTAAATAACCTTGGGCGTTCTGGGTGTTAACACATTTTGTATAGGGGACCCCCAGCTGGTACCTATTTACAACTAATGACATAATATGCTACAAGAAGGCAGCTATTGGATATGTGACCGTTTGTAACCTCAGTACCACTTTGCACTTTGATAAATAATCATTGGGTTTCCCCAATGAATCTCTCTCTCTCTCTCTCGCCCTCTTGTGTGTTATTACCATGGCTCACCGCCAGGGGGGGGGGGTCGTCGAATGGGAGTGGAGACGGACAGTGGGTTGGGTTTCCAGTGAATGGGGGAGAGACAGCGAGAGAGAGCCTTGCTGATGATAGAGTGAGCACTGGTTGAATGGCTCTCTCTCTCACACACTCACACGCCTCTTTACACCGAACCCACCTCTCTCTCGGATCATATGGAGAGATAGAGAGGCTCTCCGCTTGTAGGCACGCGAGCATCATCACCACCCTCTCCAACAGGGGTAGATATTAGATAGATTAAGATACACACACACACACACACACACACACACACACACACCTTGGCACTTTGGCTGCCGAGAGGAAGGGACAAAAAAACAGCTTATTAAGAAACCAAACGGACCTATAGTTCTACAGCTGTTTGTATGTTACGGAGGGAGGGAGGCATGGTTGCCTGCCTCTTCTTCCTGCTTCGTTTTGAGGAGTGAGGAGAGGCTTGGGCTGAGGAGGAGGACTGTGTGGGTTTGGATGCTGATATCTTCTTCTTCTTATTAAAAAAGCAATGGTTTTCAGAAGAATTAAGAAGGAAAGCATGGCTCGCTGCTGTCGCCCCACCATCACCATCACCATCAGTCCCAGGAGGTGGAGAGAAGTCCTCTGACGGAGAAGATCTCCTTCCACTGACTTGCCAGACAGACAGACAGACAGACAGACAGACAGACATGATGCTACCTACTCCAACAGCAGCAGCAGCATCGCACCGGATCACAGGCTGAGTGAGTTTTTTTATTACTCCCACTACATTATTGCATTACATCAGTGCATGGGGTTTTCAACCAGTGGTCCGGGGACCACCATGAAGTGGTCCTTGGCTCTTGCATTGCATGAGGCGGCGGGTTCCAGGGGTCCCCAGTCCATGCTGATATAATTATGATATGGAGTTGGTGGTAACCAAATTGGACCCTCTATTATAGATCTTTAACGTATTACGGGTCCATTTGGTTTCATACGCTCTCAAGAGTTACATGAATTATTGTTAAACATCTGCATTCATACTTATTTTACAAGAAGTCTATACACAATTAGAGAATGTGGAAGAATTGTTATTTTGATCAACGCAAACGTTGCCAACAATTTACATGCATGGAATTGGGTCTGAGATCTCTAGGCTATATTATGGTGGTCCTTGATTCAAATCAAATGGGTAGCCTATATAAATAAATAACGGGATATGAAAATGGTTGAAAAGCCATGCATTACATCATGGATCTATGTAGGCTGTGTATTATAGGCTATGGCTTGTTGCACCCATGCAGTTTGATGTGACTGTCAGTCATCAGGGCTCGTTTTGTAGCCTAAAGCTTTACGTGGTGCCGAATGGAGCATTCGGTGCGTTAATATTGCAGCGTGCAAATCCTGTTAATGTCTAACTCTGACTGACTGCATGGTGGCTGGTGGGGTCCATTTGGTTCCATATTTATTTTGGAACCAACATACACATGCCTCATGCGGTCAGAGTTAGCTATAGCCTACATGCAGCATGTCCGTTTTTCTTTATAATTTTTTCGTTCCGTAATTTGTAGCCTATGATTCTCCATTCCATCCTCGGAGAGAGAGCCAAATTCTGAAACCCGAGAGGAGGTTTTTATTTATAGCCTAGATAGTGTCGTGTGTGTGTGTGTGTGTGTGTGTAATTATCGATAGCCTACCCCACCTGTCTGATCAATCATTCATGCCCCGCCCACCTCTTAGTGAAGTGGTAGGCTAAGGTCAATTTTGTCGGCGATCGAGGTGCATGCATGGAACTGCCCCCCCCCCCCCATGCTCCAAGCAAGCAAGGAAAGCCTCTAATTTGATTGATATTATTAGGCTATACGGGATGCTTTAGCCGCGACGCGTTGTGAACTTGTGGACTGCTATTTTCAGTCCCTAACATTTTAGTCTAGTTTTTATTTATTGACGATATTGTCAGTATATTTAGTCTTAGTTTTAGTCATCATAGCTTAGTTTTTATTTCGTTTTCATCAGTGGAAATAGGTAGTCGACGAACATTTTTCGTCTTAATTTTAGTCTGGTGCATGAGGCGGTGTGGTGGGTTGCGTTGAAAACACGCATTCCTCTATCTTTGCAGTGACAGATTGTGTCAAGACGTGGAGCTAATTAAATGAAGACGAAGCTCTGACTTCTCGTTAGGAGGAGCCTTCATCATATCAGAGGAGAGTCAATTAATCCTCCCAGGGGGAGGCGGAGAGAGAGGGATGGGGGGGGGGGTGCCTCCTATGAGGTGGGTTTGCATATATGATGGTGATGGTGACGGGGCGTGGCGGCAAAGTCGGTAGTGCTGTCACCTCAAAGCTAGCAGGTCCTGGGTTCGATTCCCTCCTCCGCGTCATCAGTGCCCGTATACCCGAGGCGGGGTTGGCGAAAGGGCCTTTCTGTGTGCAGTTTGCATGTTCTCCCCGTGTCCCCTATAGGGTAGGTAACGTCACAAAAAACATGCAGTAATCCTGGTCTCTATACTACCTCCCCCTGGCCAGCCGGGGCGCCTGATGGAGGGGAAAGAAACTGGTCGGAAATAACGTGTTCCTTCCATGCACGCGCTACGTCCTACCGGGGAAACTCCCCCCTGTCAGGTGAAAAGAAGCAGCTTGGACATGCACAGAAGGAAGCATGAGGTCAGTCCACTGCCCCCCTCCCCCAGGTTGGCAGAGGAAGTGTATAGTGCCCAGGATTAGATAATTGGCACTAGGTGAAAAAATGGGTTGCAAAATCGTGGGATAAAAATTATATATATATATAAAAAAAATATATATTCCTGTGTGTGGGGAGGAAGGGGAGAATGTTTAGGCCCGTCACAAAGATGAAAAATGATATTATACTATATCTGACTGACTTTTATAGCACATAAATAGTGTAAAATAGTGTAAATTATTATTATCTGTGTCAATGTATACAACAGTGAGAGACAGTGAATGAGTGAGTGAATGTAATGCTTGGCTCACGTGTGTGTGTGTGTGTGTGTGTGTGTGTGTGTGTGTGTGTGTGTGTGTGTGTGCGTGTGCGTGTGCGTGTGTGTGAGCCAGCAGATCCATTCATTCACATTCTGCTCGTGTCGCCCAGGCTGTGAAACCATGACTCCTAAAGCATGGACCCTGCATGTCGATGAATGGAACCTGCTTACTATGCTGTGGAGGAGGGCTCCCGTCCCCTGTGTGTGTGTGTGTGCGTGTGTGCGCTCGTGTGCATGTGCGCGTGCGTGCCCCACACGTATATTAGAATTTGAACGATGGACACCGTGAGGATGACAATTTTTTCCTGTGCCTTCACAATAGAAATGGTTCTTTGATCATTCGAAAAATTATATAATTAGATTCATTGGGCTTACAATTAGGAACAGATTCAGGCTGCGGGGTAGAGAATAACGTTAGAAATGTATTAAAGGGGCTCGGTGGCACAGTCGGTAGTGCTGTCGCCTCACAGCTAGAAGGTCCTGGGTTCCATTCCTGCTGGGGATGCTGGGGGCGTGTTCTCTCCTTCGTGTTGGCAAAGGGCCTTTCTGTGTGGAGTTTGCATGTTCTCCCTGTGTCCCTATAGGGTAGGTACCCTCACATGTTCTCCCCCTGTCCCCTAGGGTAGATACCCTCACAAAAATCATGCAATAATCCTGGTCTCTATACTGCCTCCCCATGGCCAGCCAGGGTGGCTGATGGAGGGGAAAGGAACTGGTCGGAATAACGTGTTCCTCCCACGCGCTACGTCCGGCCGGGGAAACTCTCCCCTGTCAGGTGAAAAGAAGCAGCTTGGACTATACTCATGCATATAAGGAAGCATGAGGTCAGTCCACTGCCCCCCCGACAATGACACGCAAGAAGGTCCTGGGTTTGCGTGTGTGTGTGCGTGCGTTCCTGCGTGCGTGTGTGCGTGCGTGTGTTCCTGCGTGCATGCTTCCGCGCATGGTGTGGCGCGAGTGTGTGTATACCTCACCTCATTACACCCGTTGTTTTGACTTAAATAGGAGGGTCACTAGTTGACCACCTCCTGTCTGCTCCGTGCCTTTTAGAGTACCGGAGCAGAAAAACCTGGTATATCTCTATGAATATACCCAGCAGAGAAACCTGGTATATCTCTATGAATATACCCAGCAGAGAAACCTGGTATATCTCTATGAATATACCCAGCAGAGAAACCTGGTATATCTCTATGAATATACCCAGCAGAGAAACCTGGTATATCTCTATGAATATACCCAGCAGAGAAACCTGGTATATCTCTATGAATATACCCAGCAGAGAAACCTGGTATATCTCTATGAATATACCCAGCAGAGAAACCTGGTATATCTCTATGAATATACCCAGCAGAGAAACCTGGTATATCTCTATGAATATACCCAGCAGAGATAAATCTCGTATCTCTATGTTTATAGACTTGAACTAAACAGGAGGGTCACCACCGAGGACCTTCTGTCTGCTCCATGCATTTATCCCATTCTGGACGGGAATCCATGTTGGTGTTTTAAGCATTATGTTATACTTTAGCTATTGAAAAATAGCATCTAACAGCTTGTAGATCTGCTATTTTTTTAAATGTGGCGCAAATCTTTGAATATGTATTCTGTCAGAGCAAACGTTTTTATCTAAAATCTTTGCTTCTGGGGGTGCACCTGGAACAACATTATTTTCAGATGGGGATCGGTGGCCAATTACATATAGTTTTTGGGGTCCTTGACATGAAATATTGAGCACCACTGATACAGAAACATGAGGTATTTCAGACATTTTGTAGAATCAAGCTCAGGTCTAAATGGGTTAAACCATGAATTATCCAGCAGAGAATTATCCAGCAGAGAAACATACAAGTGTATATATGTATATTTATTTATTTTATTTATTTTAACATTTTCATTTAACCATTTCATTTCCCCACACCTTCCCCCCAGCATAAATACAAATACATAATTGTCCTCTTTCTCTGTCAAGTCTCTGCACATACTCTGTTTCGTCACATGAAAGGAGAAAAATAATAACGGCAACAGCAAAAGATAACAACAAAGAGTACATATATAAATATACACAATATCAAAAAGAGATAAAGATGTGTGAGTGCATGCCATAGGGTGCATTTTTCCCTTGAGTATAATAATGAGGCTTTTTTTTTATTGCTAATGAATGATGCATAAATTAGGCTAGTTGTATTGTTATTATCCATAATTTGAATCTTCAAACTGAGATATACTTTATGATAATAGCCTACTGAAGTGATTCTCAACCCGTTGAATTTCAAGGACCTTTGATATGAATTAGGCTATGGACCCCCATTTAATGGCATTTTATCTCTGAGACCCCCAATTTATATTGTAAAATCAAAGTTTTAACTCTGTACACTCTCTGAGTTACAAACTATAATTTAGCTGGGGACCCCCTGGAACTCTCTCAAGGACCCTTGGGAAGTTGGGGGTCCCCGGACCCCACTTTGGCCTACTGTTTAGTCATCATAAAATATATAATTTAAGATATGATTGTAATACAGACGGTCAAAAATGAAATACATATTTTATTTTTGAGTAAAACTGGACTAAAACCTAAAACACTAAAACTAGACAAACTATCAAGGATAGAAATGGCAAAATGTGACTAAGACTAAGACCAAAAGACTAAAAATGCTACTAAAAACAACACTGCTAAATTGTAAATTGTACAGCTTGGTGGGACGTTCTCCTCCTCTGCCAGCAGGCGTCACTACTGTGCGCACCGTCCTCCAGCGTAAAGACACCGGGGCTAAAACGCACACGAACGGGTTCTCATATACGCGCCGCGCCGTACTGCGTCGTGCCGTACGCACCGCGACGGCTGCGAAGTAGGAGGATCCTCCCCCGGGGCACTGTTCAGACGGAGCATTTCTCACACTGTAGGTCGGGTTCGTAAAGTAATCCTGTTTCCGTAACAGAACCAGAGTCCTACAGTCCGACAAATCCACAAAGCGGATGAGTTGGATTCGGCCAATCAAGGGAGCCCGTTGACTGTTGATCTCCTAATATGGCAAAAACCAGCGGCGTTGACCTATGGCGTTCAGGCATAGTTCCCACCCGGGCCGCAGCCACATGCTGCCTCGGGTAAAAGTTGCTGAATGACATTTTGTTTAGCGACATTTGTGACGTCATTGAGTGTCAGTGTCATCATGATATAAATCTCTCTTTTTTGACAGTGGCCGTTGCTATAGGCAACACTTTGCTCAGCGCTATACCTGATACATGTTTTGCCAGCCATTCACTTCCTGTTTCAAATGTGATTTTTGGGGAGCCACGGCCTGAAAAGGTCGAGAAGCCCTGGTCTATATCGTCAATGAATGTCGGGGTGCATTATTAAAAAAGAAAACTAATATTATGCCAGGAAGTGTATTAGAGTTGTATTAATGTTGGCATTAAGATGATATCCCATTAGCCCAGAGCAGCAGCAGCTTTGTAATCCATAAGTATTGATTCATGTCTGACGGGGTGGAGACTGCTGTCCTATACGCGTAGCGCACTAGAATTTCATTACAGTTTATATGTTGTCGTCCAAATACAATAATGTGCATTTGATAAGATCACACGCAACGTTGTAAAACACAGTAGTAGACAGGTTTTATGATAACACAATCTTGGAGTCTTGGGGCCCTATTTTGCACGTCTTAAAGGGACATTTCACCGCTGGAAGAAGCCGCAGTCACTCAATGTTATTTGTAGTAGATAACAGCACCACAAGTTGACATTAACACCCTATTGTGAAAGAAAGGACCCCAAAAATCATACATATTTGTCGACCTATACTGCATGTAGTCTGGGAGACTATTGGCTGCCATTAGGAAACACGGAAGTGACTGTGCTGTGCTGCTCCGTGCTTGCGGTTATGTTTAGGTTAGGGTATGATGTGGGTTGTAGTTCTCAGTAGGCTCCCAGCATGTGCAGTAGGTCGATAAGATCGTCTTGATGAGTAACCTACTGATGATTATCAGTTGATTTTCACTCAGAACCCGCTACCCACATGGGGGCTTTCACCTCTTGTCTTACAGTGGGGAATAAGAGTCCTGCAGCTTAAAGCCTCAAGCCTTTCCCTTTTTCCATGTCATGGTGCAGGATGTAAAAACCTAAAACACTTCTCCTCGTTCCTCCACATCACGTTCCTCCACATCACATTATCAGCCTCTGAAGGACCCCCTGGGTCTGGATTTGTTAATTCTAACAGAATTCACTCGAGGGTGAGTTAGTGGAGTGTGAATTTTAATCTCCCGCTCCTTGTGTCAACGGAACACAGAAATCTGGCACCATCTAGCCTGTGGGTTCTTGTCTCTCTGCGTGCGTGCGTCAGTGCATGCGTGTGTACGTGCGTGCGTGTGTTTACAGTATGTGTGTGTGGTATTCTCTGTGTCTCACATGGACGGATGGGCTGCTAAATGGCGTCGGGGCATGAAGTCCATTACCTACATGAATGGTTCTCAGCCAGAGGTATACGGGGACCACCAGTGGTCCTTGAGGCGGTTCCAGGTGGTCCCCATATGCAGCTAAATGATGGAGAGTTTAACTCTTGAGAGCGTAAAATGAAACCAAATGCACCCGTATGGGTCCATTTGGTTTAATTTTACACTCTCAAGAGTTAGATTTATTGTTAAACATCTGCATTACTTAATTTACAAGAAGTCTATACACAATTAGAGATTGTAGAAGAATTGTGTGTGTGCGTGTATGCATGCGTGCCTGCGTTCATCCGTGCATGTGACGTGTATGCGTGTGTGTGTTTGTGTGTGCGTGTGTGTATGCGTGCGTGCGTTCATCCGTGCATGCGTGTGTGCGAGCATGCGACTTGTGCGTGCATGCATTCGTGCGTGCGTGCGTGCACGTCGTGCTTGTGTGTTGACAACGCATGACCAGAAATAGCATGGAAACCTGTCCCAGTCTAAGACATGCTGTTTGTTTTATGTAAAGTGAATCAACTCCTCCGTCAACCGTTCCTTCATTTACTAATAAGCTCTGTTTGTCATCATCAGTGCTTAATGATGGCGTGGACGTAATGCCAACCAACACACAGTACACTGTGTAGCCTATGTTAGTGCTGACAGACAGGCAAGATGGCAGAGGTTGTTCATCAAATTAAATCATGCTGATTTTTCATGTCAAAGACCCCCCAAATTGACACTAATTATCCCACGGACGCGCATTTGGAAAGACATGCCAGGGACCCCCATATGAGCTAGCAGTGATTCTCAACCAGTTTAATTTCAAGGACCCCCCCAGTTTGACATGGATTAGTCTACGGACCCCCATGTAATGGCATTTCTATCTCTGGGACCCCCAATTTATATTGTAAAATCAATGTTAATCTAACTCTGAGAGTTACCTCGTAGAGGAAACCTTTCAGGCTAATGTGACGTTGTGGTCTGATATGTCTATACAAATGTCTATTTTAGTTTTGGTCACATTTTTGTCACCTGGAATGTTTTAGTGTTAGTCTGATTTTAGTCGACTAAATGTCATGAAATTTTAGTCAACTAAATCTACAGTTGATTTAGTCGACTAAAATGTATTTTGGCGGGCCTTGATGGCGTTGTAATGGCTGATTTTACACGCATTGTGAGCTTGTAGATCGTCTATTTTCAGCATGCAACCAAGGTGTAAAATGATTTACACTGGATCTCCTGTCCACTAGTCCCTTCCTAACATTTTAGTCTAGTTTTTATTTTGTTGACGAAATTGTCAATACATTTAGTCTTATAGTTTTAGTCCCCATAGCTTAGTTTTCATTTAGTTTCCATTTAGTTTTCCTCAGTGAAAAAAAGGTTGACGAAATCAACACTGGCCTGTACTCCTGTACAATGTACAGTTTTGCCTTTGCCTTACGTATTACTTGTACAGTTCATGCCTTTGCCTCAGACATGCCTCTGCATCCACTACTCCACTTTTACACTGCGCAAAAAGCATGGAATACGGATGTATATATTACAGGAAACTCTCGTTAAACTTTCTAACAAACTCCGATAAACTCCCGAATTGTACCATCACACCTGCATGTATATTACTGTATATGCCTGCTAAACTTGAGGTTTATGCCCATAATTGCCCGTTATAACTCTTTTCACGCAGCGTTAGTTGGCCAGGATTATTTACCTTGACTCGACTGGGGTTGAGTGGACGTTCTTTGTCCACCACTGGGACATTGATGGTCGTGTCCTGTCACGGGTAAAGACACAGTGACAGGACAGGTGCCCTAGAGCTGCCGTGGGTAGTGATGGAGTGTCAGGGGACTTCCGCTCGCTCTCTGGGAAGGGGGCGGTCAGCTGTGAGACTGTGGCCTCCCAGGAGGTTATTGAGGTGGCGCTATAGCCCCTCCTATATCACTAGCAGCATGACTGAAGAAAAAATGTTTCAGATGTCAAAAACTTCTGAGATGGTAGATATAGGTGATGGAAGGGCAAAGATAATTAACTTCAAAATCTAAAAAAATATGTCAAAATGACCTCTCAGACATGCTAGTTTGCTATAGTGTAGATTTACACTAACATTATATGCCCATTGACAATGAATGAATGGAGATTTTTCGTCATGTGTGTCTTGAGCAAATCGGCTATTGTTGTCTTACACAAAGATTACATTTTTACAGTAGGACGTTGATTGATTGATTGATTGATCCATTGATCGGATGGATGGATTAATAAGGCGGTGAGTAGATATAGGGTGTTTTGGCTGAGATGTACTAGTGGTTGACTATTTTTGTGTTGTTCTTGCTTACTGTAAATCGCTCTGGATTAAGAGCGTCTGATAAATGCCTATACTGTACTCACGTACAGTACATGTGCTCTATGTTACTTTCCACCGTGTGTGGGATGGGCTCGGAGGGGAGGAGGACCCGCGGGGACCAGCGGAGAGCCAGGTTCCGCATCGATCGGCTTGGTAAGAGAATCCTCCAGGCTTTAGTGATGCTGCTTAACGCGTTGAGACCGGGAACCTCTTGTTTTAAGCATTGCGTTGTACTTTAGCTATTGGAAAATAGCAGATCTACAAGCTCGTATAGCGGAAAATCGTGAAAATGTTTGCAAATCTTTGAATATATGTTCTTTCCCAGCAAATGTTTTTAACTCAAATCTTTGCTTCTGGAGGGGTCTCTGCATGGAACAACATGTTTTCGCAGCCAATCACATCATTTCTGGGGTCCAATGAAATGGTTTGAGAATGACTGACATCGAAACATGCAGGTTTTTCAGAAAACTGTCAGGATTTAGAAGACATTTTGTAGAATCTGGTCTCCGGTCTAAATGGGTTAATAAGAGCAGTTTGAGGAGGAGATCACATAAGAGGCTCTTCGTTCGTTCGCTCGCTGCTTTTAAAGAAACTCATCCACAACCAAATATACAAACATGACTGAGTGGCATGCATGGAGCCGGGGGTCTCCTATGTATGCAGAAGCAGTGTGACCTTGTAGATTGGCTATGTTTTGCAGAATGTTCGTCACCGCTATATCATTCACCAAAAAGGATTACAGTGTGGGCGGGGTTACTCTGTGACTGTGTGGGGTTAATATAGTAGCATTGTATATAGTAGTCGTAGTATTGCAGTACTGTGGGGTTATACTGTGTGAAATCATATATCGACACGGTTTTTGCAGAGGGAGTGTGTAGATAAATGACACAAAATGGTTTACAAAATCGTGGCATAAGAAAATATAAAAAAATAAAAATAAATACGGAAGGAAAAAACCCACAAAAAGATCAAATGTGGAGATAAGAGGTTTCTGCAATCTCTAGTTAATGGTGTTTTTTTTTGTACTCCTTCCATGTGAAGACGCTTTTCATCTCGTCAGCGTGACATTTTCCTTCAGCTAATCCACTGTATGGAGAATCGAACACCGTCGTTTGGTAGACGTTGAAATGCTGTTCAATATGTCGCTCACGCGATAAGATGACATTTCTTTAAGGTTGACCTTTTCATATAGAGATATAAAGATATAAAAAACATAAGGCCCCAGGCTCCAATGCGCACGCACACACGCACGCACGCAAGCATGCACGCACGCCTCTGCAGCTGGAAAGCTTCTTGAGAAGTATGTTTTCTACAGAAATAGAAGGTATTGGCATAGGTTATTGTAGTAAAAGCATTATAATTTACCACCTGAGAGTATATAAAAAAATGAATAGGGGAAAAAACGTAGTTAGCAGCTCCACGGTTTCCGTCCTATCAGAAACCACGGAGCTCCCGTCCAATCAGAAACCACGGTGGTGCTGATGGAAAGAGAGACTCCACGCATCACACCTACAGTTAGCTCTGTGTGTGTTGAAACACCTACGGCAGATGCGTAGGACTACATTTGAATCTCAGGAATAGTCGTGATTCTGGGCCTTGACGGAGGTGTGAAGCTACACCGTCCATCTGTGGAATTGGATCTGCTGCGGTGCGTTTTCTCTCTGACACGCCACCCAAGTCTCTTCGTGATCCGTCACGTCGCAAAGCCCGAGCCTCACGTCTATCTAGGTGTTAAATCGAAGTCGTGACTCGTGAGCCGTCAAGAGAGAGAAGCTTCAGAGAGGTCTATTTTTAGCAGCTAGGCAGCAAGCTGGAGGTGTTTGTGATAAGTATAAAGAAGAGAAACTCAAGGAAGAGTATAAGAGCAAAGAAGCAAAGAGAGAGACATACACGTATTTATGTACGTATGTATGTATGTGTGGCGCGCAGTGTTTGATACTTCCCTTTGTTCCTCATCTCCACAGAACACCTTGAATTAACACTTTGACTTCCCTTCACGTAATTGACAAAATAAATCACAATGTTGATTCTGGCACTTGACGTAATTCATACCCACGCACGCATGCACACACACGCACACACACACACACACACACACACACACACACACACACACACACACACACACACACACACACACACACACACACACACACACACACACACACTTATCAAAGCTCAATCATGTTAGCAGAGAATCATTCATTTCCTGTTCCTGTGCAGCGCTCGCTTAATGATGCTTATGTTCAGGAACACAGACCAACAGTCATTGTAATAGTCTCCCCCCCCCCCCCCCCCCTCTCTCTCTCAATTCAACTTTCAAATACATAAATTTTTGGGGTCCTTGACATGAAAATGTATGAGAACTACTGACATAGAAACAAGATTTAGAAGGATGTAGAATCGTTCTCAGGTCTAAATGGGTTAACGTGCGGTCACAACGGAGCGTCAGGGCTCTGTCTACATTCATTCCCGGTGGCTGTGAATGTGTAGAAGATGCTGAGACAGTTGTCACATTCTTTTGTGTGTGCTGTTGACAGAAAGGATGGGCTATTCTGGGCGTGTTTCTGATCATCTAATTTAGTCTATTTATGTATTCACCTTCACATGAAAGACAACTGCAGGTCCTTCATCTCTCTCTCTCTCTAACTCTCATGCAAACACACACACACACACACACACACACACACACACACACACACACACACACACACACACACACACACACACACACACACACACAGATCCATATTTATTCAACTACACACATGTCTATTCTCTCTCGGTACACACTGTGAGAGTTCTTAGTGTTAATGTAACATCCTAGGATGGTTCAAACGGAACCTGTGGGACCCCGGAAGGGTCTTCAGTCTTCATTCTGTTGTTCTCCTGAGTGTATGAAGCCATCAAACACGCACGCACGCACGCATGCACGCACGCACACCGCACATGCACACGCATGCAGGCCATCAAACTGCTATCATCACTCATTTTGTTCCTGTTAGTCTAATGGATCAATTTCTCTCTATCTCTCTCTCTCTCTCCCTCTTCGTTCTCTCATATTTGGAGGCACGGGCCCATGTATAATCTGTCGCTGTGTAATCGTAGTGTGAGTGTGTGTGTGTTTGCATGTTTTCGCTGCGGTTTTGCATGTTTCGTGTGCCGTGTTTGCATGTTGCTTGGGTGTGTGTGTGCGTGTGTGTGTGCGTGCGTGCGTGCGTGCGTGCGTGCGTGCATGCATGCATGCATGCGTGTGTTTGCATGTTGCTTGTCTGCATATTGCTTGCTTTGCTCCCTTCAGAGTTCAGACCAGTGAACACTCTGATGTTTTTACTTGAGTAAAAGTAAAAGTATAGTAATGTAGGAATACTCTGTTACTATGTACAGATGAGTACTTCACATGTCCGGTCATTGGCAGTTCAGTAGATTGTCAGAAACAGAACAGGTCAGTAGATTGTCAGAAACTGAACAGGTCAGTAGATTGTCAGAAACTGAACAGGTCAGTAGATTGTCAGAAACTGAACAGGTCAGTAGATTGTCAGAAACTGAACAGGTCAGTAGATTGTCAGAAACTGAACAGGTCAGTAGATTGTCAGAAACTGAACAGGTCAGTAGATTGTCAGTGCGTTGTCTTCTATTCAGATTCCCTGAATAGACAGAGTCCCTCTGCTGGACACTTCTTCTCAGCAGCAAAGCAAAATCTTTACCGTAGTAAATGTAGTTGTGGGACTGATCGATGTTGAACTGTCAGCGTCTCGGCGAGCAGCCTTCAACGCTCGTGGAAATCTCTATACTAACCCAATTAACCCATCTAGGACTGAGACCAGATTCTACAAAATGTCTTCTAAATCATCACCGTTTTCAGAAAAAACCTACGTCTCTAAATCAGTGGTGCTCAAGGACCCCAACATTTATATGTAATTTGGTTACCGACCCCATCTGAAAATATATTGTTCCTCAAAAATGTTCGCTGTGAAAGAATATATTCAAAGATTTGAGCCACATTTTCACGATTTTTCAAAACGAGCAGATCTACAAGCTCGTCGCGCGGCACAGAGTGCAGCGCTATGAGCTTGTAGATCTGCTATTTTTCAACAGCTAAAGTATGACATAATGCTTAGAACACCAAAAGGGGTTCCCGCCCTGAATGGGTTAACCCAACCCGTACACTGACCCAATTAACAAGAGGTCTGTGCACGCTCCATATTAACCCAATTAACACCGGCACACACGTAAAAGTCGTTCCGGCATCACGCACACGCTAGGGCATTAAGCAACTAGTCAACTAGTGGATTTACTAGTCCACTAGTCCACTAGTGAATCCACTAGTCGACCTTGCTGGTACTAGTTGAAGTTTCTTTTGTTGTTTTATTTGTAGGCCTCAAGATCAGGTAGATTCTAGTTATAGTATGTACACAGTTTTTAAATGTACACATTTATTTCCAAAAATAAATGTTTTTTTTCTTTTTTACATAATAGGTAGTTAAACAACTAGTCGACTAGTAAACTAGTCAACTAGTAAAGATTAGGCGTGGCGGGTGTTGCGTTGCCAGTCCCGTCCCTTGAACAATAAGGAATAAAGATTCCGCGTGGCGGGTGTTGGGTTGCCAGTCCCGTCCCGAACAATAAGGAATATGGGTCCCTTATTTGGAAACTATATAAAAGACGTGTCCCTTATTGAACTGATGAAGGAACACACTTTGTATTTTTGGAGGATCGCCAAAGAAAAACATTAAGTATTCACCGCCGCGAGGCAACAGACTCAGGCTCATCTTGTGCCAACCTGTAAATTATTATAATTTTTTAACTGGATGGACGTTTAAATGTCGTCGGGACAACTTTAGGAGCAGCGCCGTTTAGCTTTTAGTGGGATTGGATTTGGTTTACTGGAAACAAAGTGTGGATGAGCTACTGCTGGGGGGGGGGAGAGATGGTGGTTATTGGTTAACATGAATGCACCTGCATGGGATTCAGGTTTTTCCATAAGCTGCCATTGTTGAGGTGTTGAGGTGACCTGGCACGCACGTGTGTGTGTGTGTGTGTGTGTGTGTGTGTGTGTGTGTGTGTGTGTGTGTGTGTGTGTGTGTGTGTGTGTGTGTGTGTGTGTGTGTGTGTGTGTTTGTGTGCGTGTGAAATATCATATCAATGCTTCCCTGCTCTGGGGGGTGGGGGGGGAATGCCTCCTCGCATCTGCACAGCTATGATAACGCAGCTCAGCGCGTGCGCACACACACACACACACACACACACACACACACACACACACACACACACACACACACACACACACACATTTAATGTCACTACGCTGGCAGCCAAGTCTATGGAATTTTATGTTTGTTTAGAGCACTGCATGGCGACGTATAAAGACACCATGTGGCCGATGGTTGGTATCTAAAACCACACAGATGTTTTAATGCAACCCTTTTCACATTCAAAATGTAACCACATAAATAAACATTGCACCCCTCTACAACTTGCAACTGGACCTATATAGACGAGTCTTCTGGCTGGACTTGTGTGTGTGCATACAGCATGGAAGGATATGAGTTTAATAACCAGGGGTCAGCGACTATGACTGAGGGATGTGGGCTGCGTTGGCCTCAGTGGCCTCGGCTCCAGAGTGGAAGCAGGGCCTTTGAAAATAGCCACATGCAGGTGGTGGAGTTAGCAGTACAGTACAGTACAGTACAGTACAGTACAGTACAGTACAGTACAGTACAGTACAGTAATAGTACCAGTACAGTACAGTACAGTACAGTACTGCTGTTTTAGCAGACATTTTGAGAGGGGGAGAGGTGGTGGAGTTAGCAGTACAGTAACAGTACAGTAATAGTACCAGTACAGTAATAGTACCAGTACAGTGCAGTGTAGTGCAGGGCAGTACAGTACAGTACAGTAATAGTACCAGTACAGTAATAGTACCAGTACAGTAATAGTACCAGTACAGTACCAGTACAGTAATAGTACCAGTACAGTACAGTACAGTACAGTACAGTACAGTACAGTACAGTACAGTACAGTACAGTACAGTACAGTACAGTACAGTACAGTACAGTACAGTAACATTACCAGTACAGTAAAGTCCAGTCCATAGTGCCAGATCCCTGTTCTTGGTCTGCAAGTGAAGTGACGTCTTTTCACACTTCACGGTTGGAAGATTGCTATTCTTTTTTTCTTTCTGCACAGAGGCTGATATTACTCAATAATTCATCAGGCTGGGCTACACTCTCTCTACCTCTGAAGAGCACTGAATGCTGGGTGTGTCCTTTTCTTTGGCAATGCCTTGTGTATTCACACCAGGGGGGCAGTCAGACAGATATTTTGTGAAGCAACTAAGGAAATGAAAGTTCATATAATGGCCTGTTGTGGCGCTGTCATTGGGCTCAAAAAAACCCATAGACCCATAGAAGTCCATGTATTTGGGCCCAACTTCACCTAGACTGTATTACCTTAATAAACATGGTCATGAATACTTTTTGCTTCCAGTCACTAGTTTAAAGTCTCATTTCTAATGTCATAATATTATTTTTGGAAAATTATGGTCCCATTTATAAAGAAAATGACCATAAAGTCGCGCATGTTCTGAGGGGCGTGGCTACCGTTACAGTCTATGAACGGGATCCCCCACCCACTCGAGTCAAAATAAAAACCAATGAAGAAGAAGGGGGGAAGTCCCGCCTCGTTGTCTGGGCCAGCCAATGGGCCAGCTGGGCCCAAACGGATCTAGAAAGATGGCGACTTCCATTGCAAGGACTGACAGGCTTCATTTTATGTTCATGTTAGACCCGCGGAACGCTTTGTCCATATTTTTTACAGTCTATGATTCACACGCACGTGCACGCACACACGCACGCACACATGCACGCACACACGCGCACACACACACACACACACACACACACACACACACACACACACACACACACACACTCACACACGTGTATACTTGTATTGCGATACTGACAAATGTCACCGCAAGTAAATATGGTAGGACATTTTTCCAGGTTCTCTCACAACAACGGAATGCCTCAATCTTCTTAAGGGTTTTGGTTTGGTCACGCGTTGGACCGTTGGTGTCCGAAGGCACTGAACACAATTGATCGACAAGCATCGCAAGGCGTCAGACATTCTAATTACGGCTTAAGGATAGTGGATAGTCTAAGGCCTCATTTACACTGGCAGCCAAATCTAGCCTGAATCAGATCTGTGCCATGGAATGTGACTTGAGCCACATTCAGAGGTGGATTTCAAATCTGATGTAAATCTAAATCATATCCCATCTTGACTTGTTTGCGTTTACACTTGTTTAAACAAACTCAGATTCCAATCTGCATGGATGTGGCACAGCTCTGATTCTAGGCTGTATCTGGCTGCCAGTCTGAACACACAGATCAGATCTGGTCACTTGCAAAACGGCAATGTGAAGAACGGTCGGAACGAAAGATCAGATTTGAGAACTGAATCAGATTTGACTGAATGTGACTGCAGTCTAAATGAGGCTTTAGTGTAAAAACTAAAGGCTCCATTTGGTTACCAAAACTCCATCATTTAGCATGGCGGCCACCTGGAACCCCCAACAAGGACCCCTGGGGGTCCCCGGACCACTGGTTGAGAACCACTGTACAATAGGACCCCTGGGGGTCCCCGGACCACTGGTTGAGAACCACTGTACAATAGCTGACCCGCCTCAAAATGAGGCTAATAGCCACTTACCTCCATCAGCATGTTGTCGGAAAACATCTATTTAGACTTGAGGCCGATTCTTAAAAAAAAGTCTTCTAAATCTAGTCTTCTAAGTCTTCTAAAAACTGGGGATCAATGGAGGCAGGGCCCTGACGCCAAACTACGCTCCGTTAACCCATTTAGACCAGGACGATTCTACAGATGTCTTCTAAATCCTGACAGTTTTCTTGAAAAACCCATGTTTCTATGTCTGTGGTTCTCAACTATTTTCATGTCAAGAACCCCCAGAATGATATGTATTCGGCCACCGACCCCCATCTGAAAATATGTTGTTCCAAAGACCCCTCCCAGAAGCAAAGATTTGTTTTAAAAACGTTTGCTCTGGAAGAATATATATTGAAAGATTTGCGCCACATTTTCATGTAGATCTGCTATATTTCAATAGCTGAAGATTGACATACCGGTAATTCTTACAACACCAAAAGGGGTTCCCGTCCTCAATGGGTCAGCATCCATCCACATGTTGTTGGAGAACATTAGCAGAACATCTAGCAAAGCTTTTACAAGACCATAGAGATGTAGGCTATAGAGGCTATTTTTGGATACTTAATGTATGTGAAAAGTGAAGAGACACTAGGGTACACCCCTGAGGGATCCCACTCAACAACGTATGGGACTTAAGTGGTTGAGGGAGGGAGGGAGGGAGGCAGGGGCCAAATCTGGGTCATACGTGTGTGTGTGTGTGTGTGTGTGTGTGTGTGTGTGTGTGTGTGTGTGTGTGTGCACGCGTACGTGTGCGTCGAGACACATTGTGAGCTTGTAGATCTGCTATTTTCAAATGGCCGACATATAGTGGTTAGCTTCGTAATAATATTTCGTACAGTGTGTTTTGTAATAATATATACCAATACCGACCGATATCTCCATATATAGCCATGCAAAATATGGGCACATACTAATGACATCATGGGTCTCCATATATGGGCACAAAAGGGACACAGACAGACACAACGGGTACAATATGCAGACATTGGTAGTATGTAGGCTACTAAAAACCAGTTAGACTGCTGCTCTGTGCCGACTGCTCTCGTTAGTTTTATTGTCCGTGGCCATGAAAAGTGCTTATAGTGGCGTTCTCTCCCGAAGTTTGTTAGTTTGTTGCGTTGTGCGCGAGCAACGCGACCACCGGCATTTGGACACTATAGTGACAGCCAGCCAGGGCAGCGAAGGTAACACATACGGCACTTGAAAAAAACAAAACACAAAAAACCCGGCCAATAAAAGAAGGACGGTTTTTATATACTGTACTTAAAGGAGAATTTCATACTAAAAAGCTTTCTTACCTTTCTTTGTAGTTGTTACGTCCCCACCAAAGAGGTCCAGGTGTTATTTTGTGCAAAAGCTCCCTATTGGCTATTCCCCTACCATAAGCCCTAAATGAATTGCATTGAATTGAATAGGAATTGAATGGGGCTATTGGGTGTTGTGCTAATTCGCTTATTTCCATCGCTCAAAATGATATATATTTTGTATATATCCTCTCTTCATAATGTAAATAATATCACAAGCGGCACACTTTACTACTTATTTCGATGGAAATAAGCGAATTAGCACAACACCCCATAGCCCCATTCAATTCCCATTTAATTCAATGCAATTCATTGAGGGCTTATGGTATAGGGAAATAGCCAATACGTTTTTGCACAAAAAAACACCTGGACCTCTTTTTTATTTTTCCCGATTTTGTAGGCCTCAACATCAGGTAGATTATAGTCACCAA
Organism: Protomyctophum bolini; assembly: GCF_963924005.1. NCBI lineage: Eukaryota > Metazoa > Chordata > Actinopteri > Myctophiformes > Myctophidae > Protomyctophum > Protomyctophum bolini. The sequence continues at coordinate 29,404,982 of NC_137866.1, read as the reverse complement.
TGTACAAAGTTTTTAAATGTCCAAATATTTATAAAAAAATAAATCCTGTGTATCAATCAAAAATAGATCCTGTGTATAAGCTCCGTTTGATAGACAGGAGGTGACGTCCAACACGCTAACATACCATCACGACCGGAAGTCTGGAAATGTGGCTTTTCAAAATAAGAGCTGAACAGGGACAATAAATGCTGGCGTGAATTATATCACAATGGGCTCTATGCGTGCAGCCAACACTTCCGCGTTCAGTTTGGGCCACCGGAATGCTTCTGGTTGGCTCATTCACTGTGAACGTACTGTCGTGATTTTGTATAGGAATAAAGTTCAGTTCTTTAAACCACACTATTTAATTTTATAATGTGATGGCGTACTTTTTTGTAGTTTGTATTATTTGTGTTTCTACCTTTCTAATGTCTCTCTATAGCTCCCTCTCTCTCTCTCTCTCTCTCTCTCTCTCTCTCTCCAGTTCTTCACAGATAGTGGGGGTGGGTGGAGGGGGGTTCCTTCAAACTGGCACAGAGATGAATTATGCATCAGTGTGCGACAGGCAGGCAGAGTGGAGAGGAGAGGAGAGGAGAGGAGAGGAGAGGAGAGGAGAGGAGAGGAGAGGAGGAGTTTAATTTATACTCTCAAGTCTCTCAATAGTTAAAGATCTATAAGGGTCCATTTGGTTACCAACTCTCCATCATTTAGCTGCATGGGGACCACCTGGAACTGTCTCAAGGACCACTGGTTGAGAACCACTGCTGTGGTGTAATCAGGTCGGGGCGTTATTATTCACTGATACCGATATGACAAATAAAGGAAAAAGCGAGAGCCCTGTATATGCAGATTCAAACACACTGCCTTATTGACTACATTAAAAAACCTTTACAATATTGTTGTAGTTCCTTAGGTTCAACAGTCATAAGTTGTAATATTATGCTGTTGGCTGTTTGTATTATTTTTTGGAAAAATATAAAAAGCCACTCCTAAGGATATGGCTATATTATTTTACTTTATTTATTGACCTATAAACAATTTTGTAATGTAACCATTTTCCCACTCAAATGGTACCTCCTCAGATAGTCCCCACATCCTACAGCAGGGGTTCTCAACGTTTTTGGCTGGGGACCCCCGGAAATTCTTTACAAGCTCACAATGCGTCACAATGCGACGCATTGTGAGCTTGTAGGTCTGCTATAGATTTTGTACACAGTTTGAACTTGTGAAATGGGACATTCTGCAATATGAGTACTTTTACTTTTAGTACTTTAAGTCTGGAGAGTGACAAGCTGGAGTTTGAAATACAAATACAAAATCTGTTTAGGGGCTGGCGACCCTTAAAAACCATCTAAAGTAAAGGGATTTAAGATCATTAAAGCTGGGCTGTTGCCCTGAGTCCATTGCATACTGCCAACTTCCGGTCCAGGACTTCTCATGCTCTTCTGCAATAGAAGTCTATGTAGAAGAGACGCCATTGGACTGAAGCCCCATGAAGTGAACAGAGTTGTCGCAACGAGGAAGTTCCAGGGGGTCCTGCAGCTAATGGAACCAAATGGACCCTCTGAGGCCCCTGCAGCTAATGGAACCAAATGGACCCTCTGAGGCCCCTGCAGCTAATGGAACCAAATGGACCCTCTGAGGCCCCTGCAGCTAATGGAACCAAATGGACCCTCTGAGGCCCCTGCAGCTAATGGAACCAAATG
>NC_137866.1:29358297-29400797 GCF_963924005.1 Protomyctophum bolini | reverse complement strand
CAACATGCTGTATTGATGTTGGTACCATTAGGAGAGATTCCATGCTGTGTTGATGTTGGTACCATTAGGAGAGACAACATGCTGTATTGATGTTGGTACCATTAGGAGAGATTCCATGCTGTGTTGATGTTGGTACCATTAGGAGAGATTCCATGCTGTGTTGATGTTGGTACCATTAGGAGAGACAACATGCTGTATTGATGTTGGTACCATTAGGAGAGATTCCATGCTGTGTTGATGTTGGTACCATTAGGAGAGATTCCATGCTGTGTTGATGTTGGTACCATTAGGAGAGACAACATGCTGTATTGATGTTGGTACCATTAGGAGAGATTCCATGCTGTGTTGATGTTGGTACCATTAGGAGAGATTCCATGCTGTATTGATGTTGGTATACCATTAGGAGAGATTCCATGCTGTGTTGATGTTGGTACCATTAGGAGAGATTCCATGCTGTATTGATGTTGGTACCATTAGGAGAGATTCCATGCTGTGTTGATGTTGGTACCATTAGGAGAGATTCCATGCTGTATTGATGTTGGTACCATTAGGAGAGATCCCATGCTGTGTTGATGTTGGTACCATTAGGAGAGATTCCATGCTGTATTGATGTTGGTACCATTAGGAGAGATTCCATGCTGTGTTGATGTTGGTACCATTAGGAGAGATTCCATGCTGTGTTGATGTTGGTACCATTAGGAGAGATTCCATGCTGTATTGATGTTGGTACCATTAGGAGAGACAACATGCTGTATTGATGTTGGTATACCATTAGGAGAGACAACATGCTGTATTGATGTTTGTACCATTAGGAGAGATTCCATGCTGTATTGATGTTGGTACCATTAGGAGAGATTCCATGCTTTGTTGATGTTGGTACTATTAGGAGAGATTCCATGCTGTGTTGATGTTGGTACCATTAGGAGAGATCCCATGCTGTGTTGATGTTGGTACCATTAGGAGAGATTCCATGCTGTGTTGATGTTGGTACCATTAGGAGAGATTCCATGCTTTGTTGATGTTGGTACCATTAGGAGAGATTCCATGCTGTGTTGATGTTGGTACCATTAGGAGAGATCCCATGCTGTGTTGATGTTGGTACCATTAGGAGAGATTCCATGCTGTGTTGATGTTGGTACCATTAGGAGAGATTCCATGCTGTGTTGATGTTGGTACCATTAGGAGAGATTCCATGCTGTATTGATGTTGGTACCATTAGGAGAGATTCCATGCTGTATTGATGTTGGTACCATTAGGAGAGATTCCATGCTTTGTTGATGTTGGTACCATTAGGAGAGATTCCATGCTGTGTTGATGTTGGTACCATTAGGAGAGATCCCATGCTGTGTTGATGTTGGTACCATTAGGAGAGATTCCATGCTGTGTTGATGTTGGTACCATTAGGAGAGATTCCATGCTGTATTGATGTTGGTACCATTAGGAGAGATTCCATGCTGTGTTGATGTTGGTACCATTAGGAGAAATTCCATGCTGTATTGATGTTGGTACCATTAGGAGAGATTCCATGCTGTATTGATGTTGGTATACCATTAGGAGAGACAACATGCTGTATTGATGTTGGTACCATTAGGAGAGACAACATGCTGTATTGATGTTGGTACCATTAGGAGAGATCACAGGCAAACCGTTGATCAACATAAAAATAATTCTACATTCTCTAATTGTATGGACTTTCTTGTAAATTAAGTAATGCAGATGTTTAACCATAATTTAACGCTTGAGAGCGTAAATTGAAACCAAATGGACCCGTACGTGTCCATTTGGTTTCATTTTACGCTCTCAAGAGTTAAAGATCTATATAAGGGTCCATTTGGTTACCAACTCTCCATCATTTAGCTGCATATGGGGACCATTTGGAACCTCCTCAAGGACCACTGGTTGAGAACCACTGTTCCAAGACACTGATCTGTGTGTGTGTGTGTGTGTGTGTGTGTGTGTGTGTGTGTGTGTGTGTGTGTGTGTGTGTGTGTGTGAGTGTGTACAGTACACGACACACACACATACACACACACACACACACGCGTGCGTGCGTGTGTCACATGACGTGCCCCTTAAACAGGGACGCCAGCAGCGCGAGGGCTGGTTAATTAAAACCCAAATTAGCTTCATTAACGAGGCTGAGAATGGAAACGCAGGGCGAGTGACTATCACTCTGTGACTGTGTGGGACTGTCTCTCTCTCTCTCTCTCTCTCTCTCTCTCTCCCTCTCTCCTCGTACTAGAACCATTTACAATTCAGTCAGGAAAACTCAAGAGCGTAGCTGGGGTGGTGGAGGGTGACCAGCAAAACATTAGCACACGGCAGCGCAGCAGAATCATCAGCAAGCAAGCAAGCAGGAGGAGGAGTGCAAACCTTTCCAGTTGAAATAGCCGGTATGAAGATGGAGTGAGAGTGTGATTGGCTGAGTGAACCATGTGACTGAGAACGTAATGCCCAATGAACGCCGGCAGCACTTGTTTGAGCCAGAAAACGCCACACCACAGCAAATCTACTGAATGTTAAAAGTTCATGTTTTTTTGGGTGCAATTGAGCTCAGAAACACACGCACGCACGCACGCACGCACGCAAGCACGCACCCACGCACGCACGCACACACACACACACACACACACACACACACACACACACACACACACACACACACACACACACACACACATGCACACCTATGTGCTTCCTGTCAACTCTGCCTCTCATGTAACCATATCATTCCCCCCCTCTCTCTCTCTCTCTCTCTCTCGCCATCCTTTAGGTTTTCCTGAGAAAACCTCACACTTGTGCGTGTGAGACGGAGTGAGTGTGTGTGTGTGTGTGTGTGTGTGTGTGTGTGTGTGTGTGTGCGCGTGCTGCCTGTGTGTGTGTGTGTGTGTGTGTGTGTGTGTGTGAGCTGTGTGTGTGTGTGTGTGTGTGCGTGCTGCCTGTGTGCGTGTGTGCGTGCGTGTGTCATGGACTTTAAGGACAAGGTCCTCATCCTGGGAGCCATTGCCGCAGCCTCTGCCTTCGTCGTCACCATCGTCATCGTGCTCGTCTGCGTGGGCTGCCAAAGGTGAGAGGTCACGAGCAGGTTCAAAGGTCACACACAGGTCGAGGTCAAAGGTCACATGGGTTGACCTCGAGGGCCAGTGGACCCACACCGAGCGTCTCACCATGATGGTGTCCCGGGGCCCCCCCCAGGGGTCCTTGAGGAAGTTCCAGGGGGTCCCAGCAGCTAATGATAGTTATAGGAGCCTCTGAGGCCCCTCTTCCACCGGTTGGTTCCCAATGGGAACCGGTTCAGTTCTTTTTGGTTCTTAGTCCATGAGCTCCAACATTGGAACGTTAATTATGAATTGAGTGTGCAAAACCATATAATAGATTGTTATCAACATGACACTTCCCCAATTGATTACTTACATGGAGAAAATTATTTATTCTATTACAAATTTTACATTTTTAAATATGCAAATGAGGCATTATGTAGGAAAATATGAAAAAGCTACTACTGTGGAAGGGTTATCATGTAGTAATTTACTTGTATTGATCCTATAAACAATTTAATATAGGTCTCAGGGCCGTGCAGAGAGCACTGGGGGGCATGCGCGCCCACACATGTGCCGATTTTTGGGGGTGGTCTTTTTGTGCCATTTCATGTCATTGGACAGTAAAATAAGCAATATGTTCTCATTAGTCTGAAACTAAAACTGACTGATGGCAGATTAAAAGATAATTAATTATGATAGTGGAATTTATCATTACTTGTCAAATGTTTGTCTTGAAGGGCCAATGGCACTTATTGGCCCCCCCACACAAGCCCTTATTGCCCCCCCACACAAGCACTTATTGGCCCCCTCACACAAGCACTTATTGGCCCCCCACACAAGCCCTTATTGGCCCCCCACACAAGCCCTTATTGGCCCCCCACACAAGCACTTATTGCCCCCCCCCCCCCCCCCCCCCACACAAAGGTTCTGAGCGTGTACAGATGCAACCAAATGGACCCGTTTGTTCCATTTCTACACTCTCAAAGTTAAATTAACATTGATGTTACAATATAAATTGGGGTGTCATAGATCAGAAATTCCATTAAAACCCTCTTATGGCTATTGACGTGATTGACGTAATGAATTTAAAAAAATCCTCTTAATTCCCTGTAATCAGGGGCTTAATGTAGCAAAATGTAGCAACCTTTAGCTTGTTTGGCTAACGGCCGATGTAATCTATACCTAATACCGGACAAAGTCCGTGCGTGCACGCTCTCGCACACAGCACTGTGAAATAAAACAGAAGAACACACACACACACACACACACTATACACTACACTGAAATCCTCCCGTCCCAGAAGTCCGAGCGGCCCGGAAGAGACTTTCCCATTCATTTTTGCCATAGACGTTTAAAAGAATATTGATTTAAATACGTTTAAGACTCGGACAAAGACAACTCTTGTTGTGACAAATCATGACGATAAACACACAACGTTGACACTAATTAGCCCCACGGATGTATGGACTTGCCAATGTTTTCAAATAAATGATAGTGGAGTAAAAGGTACAGTGTTTTCCTTTCAGATGTAGTGGTGTAGAAGTAAAAGTATACTAAAGAAAGTACAACAAAAACAAAAAAACACCTCAAAAAGGTAATCCTCGGGTCAGACAAAAGCAATGGAACATAAAAATATGATCCTAAAAGCACAGGCAAGAGCAATGGAACATCCTGCAGGTTTTTTCTTTTCCTCATCCCTCCGGGGACCAATCAGAGGCTGCCCCCACGGCGTTGTTGCCGGGGGATACAGGCAGATTAGGATGTGTGCCCAGCGGGCGTCATGTGTAATGATGTAATGGTGTGAGATAACAAGTGTCTATTAGCTCAACTATAGCTGTGCCCGTCGGTCGTCAGCCTACTTAACTCCTTTGCTGCCCCTAGTGTTAGCATGCTGGTACTGCCTCATGGGCCACCCGACCAGGCCCACTATACGGAGCTTCCGGATTAAACAGGAAGGTGATGGCTTCCGGAAGTGGAACGACACAACACAACACAGCCCACAGCCTTTAGCTAGCAGTACAACCAGCTACATTTTCTCAGCGACACGATACAAAATCATAAATGATTTACGATCGTCGGGTGCATGCCGGCTCACCATGGACAGCTCTCTAACCTTTGGAGATACAGCGCTTTGAAAATCGAGTTATAATGGAGGCTCAACTGAGCTGGATTTAGAAATCGCATTGCTGGTGGTGTCGGAAGAGGAATATTCTAATGCTATAAAAGGTGAACAGACCGACGGCTCGTTCATATATGGATTAAACATATGTCTACACTTATAAGCACAGTTGGCATAAATAGGTCCCAATAGCCTAGCTACGTTTATAAGCGTAGATGGCAAGAAAGGAATAATAGGAACGATGCAAGTTCGGAACCTAATATGCTATACCCGTTGTCATGAGGCACCCGTTCGAACCGCATGTCTGTGTCCCTTTTGTGCCCATATATGGAGATCTCTGTATCTGCCTGTCTTGCCTGTGTATGAAGAGTGCAAGACTGGTTAGGTAATCAAATGACAAGTGTGGGGTTGCCATGGCAATCAATTGGCAGAGGCTGGGGACAGGTGAGGGGACTTGGGGGGGAGGATTCACACTATGGTCCTGGATGCGCACTCGGGACCACTTGTGTTTAGTGTGAATGCTGCGTACCGTTCCTGCAAGCGGATCACCCAACAGTATATACCCGGGACCACATCGGGACCGATTGAAGTGTACTCGGATACGGATCACTGCGATGTGAAAGCATTGAAGACAGTTGAATGAAGTGTACTCGGATACGGATCGCTGCAATGTGAAAGCATTAATTTGAATACAGTTGAATGAAGTGTACTCGGATTACAGACGTACACATGTACATACACAAGTACAGAGATGTGGTATGTCTGTCTGCCTGCCTGCCTGCCTGCCTGCCTGCCTGTCTGTACGTACGTACGTACGTACGTACCACCTGGGTCCTGTTATTATGCAGACAGCCCCCTAGGGGGAGCCGGTCTTCCTCTGTCTTTCTCACGCTCGTCCCCCAGGCGTACCATACGTAATCAGAGCCTTCATCTCCCCCCCCCCCCCCCCCTCTCTCTCTCTCTCTCTCTCTCTCGGGGTTAGAAGCAGAGAGCCGCTATAGCCTTCTCTGTGAACCCTCCTCTCAACATAAATGTGTTACACCAGAGCTCGTTTGTACATGAATGCATCAGTTAAACAGGTGTTGGAAAGAAGCAGGTGTTGGAAAGCAGGTGTGCAATGAGATGCAGAAACACTCATATCAAGAAAAAGTCTGGTATTAGAAATGCACTTGGGGAAAAGTACAAAAGTATTGGCGTCGACATATACTTCCTCCCATGTGGTTACCTGGCTGGATGGCTGGATGGCAGTCATGGCACTTACACCCGTCTTCTAATGAGAGCTCAAAATCTCTCTTGGAAGAGCCACCCAATGACCCAGGAAGATTAGCTGTTGATTTGCAGCAGATCATGGGGATATAGTAAAACTCTTTTACGCTTCTCTAATATTCGGCAACCTTCCCCGTGTTTCTTCACTAGTCCGATCCAGAAGAACACAGTTTGCCGGCCACTGCTATACAGAGCTGATCATGAGGTTATATATCTTCCATTCTTCTCTGGAATCCTGCCTCAAAGCAGGCCAGAGGTAGAAAACTGTCGTTCCCTGATGTCATCGCTATAGCTATAACTGGGGATGGCAATGAAGGACCGGGAAGTCTGGCGTGGCGTTGTTACTGTAGAAGCATCTCCGGGGGAGCCAGGATGTCGTATAGCTCCTAGGGTTGTCACAATTATTCCATCATAATTCTGTAATCGTAATTATTTGACGTAATCGCAATATTTCTGTCATAATCATCATAATTGTATCCATGTTGAAAAATGTTCATGCACAAAAAGATCTACAAGCTTACAACGCGTCACAGACCTGCATCTCAGGTCCGTTTTATGACGTACAAAGCGTCTAAGTGTGTATTGGTTAACCCATTTAGACCTAACCGTTTTCTGTGTGTCTGTAGATCTGCTATTTTCTAAAGTATAACATAATGCTTAAAGGACCACTTCACCACTTTTCAACCTATCTTCATATAATAGGTCCTCACAAATTTTCATGATAAATGCCACAATTTATTTTCTACTCAGTCTGTGTCTCATAGGAGGGCTGTGGGCAGTTCAGAAACCCGTCCACCAGTGACATCATCGTTAGGCAGATATTTTTTAAACAATATTATTTTTACAAAAATGTTGGATGGATGGATGGATGGATTTTATTTTGTCATTGGACACAAGTGTACAACGAAATTAATCTGTTGGCATCAATCCAATGCAATACAAAGAAATAGATATATAGTACTGCAATAGTTGTTAGTATTGGCAAGAGTAAAAACAGTAGGAAAAATACAGTTTATGTACAGTCAGGAGTTCATATGTTGACCTGGGGGGGGGGGGAGACAGACTATCGTTTGCTCAAAGAGTTCAGGAGAATAATGACTGAGGGGAAGAAGCTGTTTCTGGATCTGGTGGTTGAGGTCTTGAGGCATCTGTAGCCCTTTGGCCTCTGTGAATGGGAGGGGTGGAACAGTGTTGTTGGGGTGGGAGGGGTGGAACAGTCTGTTGTTGGGGTGGGAGGGGTGGAACAGTCTGTTGTTGGGGTGGGAGGGGTGGAACAGTCTGTTGTTGGGGTGGGAGGGGTGGAACAGTGTTGTTGGGGTGGGAGGGGTGGAACAGTCTGTTGTTGGGGTGGGAGGGGTGGAACAGTCTGTTGTTGGGGTGGGAGGGGTGGAACAGTCTGTTGTTGGGGTGGGAGGCATCCTCTGTGAATGGGAGGGGTGGAACAGTCTGTTGTTGGGGTGGGAGGTATCCTCTGTGAATGGGAGGGGTGGAACAGTCTGTTGTTGGGGTGGGAGGGGTGGAACAGTCTGTTGTTGGGGTGGGAGGGGTGGAACAGTCTGTTGTTGGGGTGGGAGGCATCCTTAATGATACTAAGGGCCTTAGACCGGCAGCGCTGCTTGTAGATGGACTCTATTGTTGGCATTGAAGAGCCCATGATACGCTGCGCCGTTTTCACCACCCTCTGCAGTGATTTATTTTCCGCAACAGTACAGTTGCCGTACCAAGCTGTATTGCAGTAGGTGAGTATACCCTCGATGGTACAGCGGTAGAAGTTCTCCAGAGTCTGGTGGGAAAGCTTAACTTTCCTCAATCTCCTCAGGAAAAAGAGACGCTGGTGGGCCTTCTTTATCAGGTTTAGCTTTTTATTACCGTGAGAACGATGGCTTCCATTTTCGCATTGCAACTTTCCAGTAACAGAAAGCCTGCCGTTTCTATTAGCTTGGATTCCCCATCGATGATGTCACTGGTGGGTGTGCTTTTGAACTGCCGCACATCTCCGCCCCACAAAATGGTGCTATTTGATCATGATTATTAGTGAGGACCTAGTATATGAAGATAGGTTGAAAAGTGGTCTAAAAGGGGTTCCCGTCCTGGATGGGTTAAATTCAAGTGATATGAATTGCAAATAATATTCTAAGAGTATTGTGCGTCACCAATGCATTGCATGGTTTAACTGCATAGATGTAGACATATAGAACCCCTAACCAGGGACGTGCAGAGAGTGTTAGAGGGGCAGGGGCTGAAATCCCGTTAAGAGGGCACTTTTTGACAAAAATAGCGAAAATAGCAGATCTACAAGCTCAGCGATTTTCAGGGGGGGGAACGACATGGATTTCCAAACAAATTTGTTCAGCGCAAAATACTGCGTTCAAGTTCATGAGACTTCGGAGGGAAAAAAAGATATTCTCCTGAACGCTTTCTTCTGGAATGACATGGAAAGGAGTGGCATTTTGCATTTCTTTCACCATAGTAAAGGCTGCATTCGTGGTCAGGAGAGAGCAGTTGTTTTACAGACGGGTAAAAGGGCAGGGGCTGAAGCCCCCTTTGATGTCTATGTGTGCACGTCCCTGCCCCTAACCCCTGGGCACACTGTGAGAAACCCTGCATAGATATAGGCTGCATCCGAATTGCTAGGGTGTTTCCCTACTCCCTATCCCCCATACGGGGATCCAGACTCTAGTGGACTCTATAGTGATGATTTCGGACAATACTCCCTGTATTGGGAGCACCGACTCTGACGTCAATATCGGTATAGGGCGCTGTAGGTCTGCGGGTTCATGTACTTTTTATTTGAATGAAATCCCCATTAGGTTTTTTCTGATCGCCTCATAAAGAACTGTTTGAAAAATAAACAAATCATCCCGGCCGTTTAACTCATTTGGATATGAAGAATCAACTGACTACAAGAAACCAATCAAAACGCTGCTGCTGAACTTCCGCTAGGAACAGACTGTATCGAATAAGTGACTGCAGGCTGTCACCTCCCTGCAAGGACAGTTTGTAATGTTATTTTTAAATTCATGAATGAATAAAGAAAAAATAGGTTAATGAAAATATGTTTGCAGGCATTTAGGCCTATATATCTATGATAAAAAGGTTATTTTAAAATAACAATGGGCCTATGATTATTATCAATAAATTAATATTGGGCTATATCCATTATCCAGCAATATGAAAACAGTGCACAACCTTGACAATATATGAAAATATCATCAGCATGATTGATTAACCATATGAACCCCCGCTAATCCTGGGGCGGGGGGATACGGCAAAAATAGCCGATCTATAAGCAACGCACGACGTCCGTGTTGTGAGCTTGTATACTTTTACTTGGGTAGCCTACTTTTGGTAAAGAATTACCAAAAGTAGCCAATCTACAAGCTCTGCTCACAATACGGACGTTTGGTGTTAACAGAAACAGCAGTCCAATAAATGACTGCCTACATAATGAAGTTTTAATGTATTTATCGCAATTCAATGAAATAATGTTAGATAGCATATTTTTTCATGGCAGGAATTAATGAATATTAATAAAACATATGTTCGGACAAAATTAATATGTGTCTCACATGCATGTATTTAGCCTATGTTTGTGATAAAGAATCTCACAAATATATTCTACAGCAAGCAACTGATTTCTCTCCTAATGTCATGCATTGGGCCTGGGTGATACAATGGATCAGATTAGTAATACTATACTATTGCAAATGAGTAGATTTATTATAAATAAAATAAAACAATTTCAAATAAATGCACAGCTCATTTGTCTCGAGATCTGTAGCTTCGAGATCCGCCAGGGAAGGGAAAACGAAAGTTTAAAAAGTACATTTGTGTTGAGTTCTTTCGCTGGTTCAACTGCATCTTCTGAGTTGGAGCGCAATGAGCGCATGCATGCAGAAGCAGCGCATGTGCGTCGTGCGCAAACGCGTGGATGTGCGCTCAAGAGCGAGCTTGCGCAATGCATTATGGGGCAGATTTGCTTTGCTGTGTTTTTGTAGTGACCATCGGATGCTCCCTACAATTCCCGGTGCATTGTGGGATACTTCAGTCCACTACGTTAGGGTGCAAAAATGCTCACTACACATTCGGACACTATAACAAAATGGCGGAACCCCAAAGTAGTGCACTATATGGGGCATAGGGAATGAATTCAGACGCAGCCATAGACATGTAGACAAGGTTGGCTGATGTGAGGAAGAAGCACTCACTGTCATGGTTTTGGGTTTGTGTGATGGTGCCCCCTCTGGTGGCCACTTTGAACATTGTTTTTTTGGCCTTGTGTTTGTGTTTTGTATGGACGCACGTCGCACGCACACGTCACGCTCTCTCGTTTGTAGGAATTCTTATCAAGCCACAGATCTCTGTCCTCAATGTCCTGACAACACTGTTGATATTATGGATCTGTGTGTGTGTGTGTGTGTGTGTGTGTGTGTGTGTGTGCGTGTGTGTGTGTGTGTGTGTGTGTGTGCGTGCGTGTGTGTGCATTCTACTGACCTTTGACCTTCCCGTCTCGTCGTCCTCAGAAAGAGCAAGAGCAAACACCCCCCCGCCGGGGAGAAGGGCACATCTGTAAATATGGTGAGATATCAGTTCATTCCTAATGTCTCTCTACCTCTCTCTCTCTCTCTATCTGCGTGCGTGCGTGCGGTCAATAAGCAAAAGTAGGCCTACATTACATTTACATGCTACTGTCTACGCATGGTCTATAAGACTGGTCTATATTAAGCATTCATATACTGTATATGTGTGTGCACCTTTGCATTGGACAGATCAAGCATTTATATTCTCTATGTACATCCTTAGATTTCATATTTAATACTTGTATTTTCAGCAAGGCACCATGAGACATGCTAAGATATAATATCTTGTTTTTTTATTTTCAGCAAGGCACCATGAGACATGCTAAGATATAATATCTTATTTTTATATTTCAGCAAGGCACCATGAGACTGACATGCTAAGATATAATATCTTATTTTTATATTTCAGCAAGGCACCATGAGACTGACATGCTAAGATATAATATCTTATTTTTATATTTCAGCAAGGCACCCTGAGACATCCGAAGCTGAACTCCATGAGTAAATCTGACACCAGGCTTCATGAGATCAACCGTCTGTCGTGCAACGGAAACGGTAAGCGTCACTGCCCAACCGTCTGTAACGTTCACCACAGACACACCGGTATACCGTCTGTCCTGTGAAAGCAGGGAATCATAGCTTCAAATTGACATATTGGTTGTTCAGTTTGACCCACCAGTTTTGGAGATATGGCTTATAGAGTAATGTCTTGCGGAGAAACAGCAAGTTAAGAAAACAGGCCTGAAAGGTTCACTTCTGTGGACTCTAACATTACACCTAGCTACATGTTTAAGCATTTATTTCATATTTACATGTCGATTTCAGCTCTGACACTTATTTCAGACATGCTCTAGTATTAGGCCAGTCAATCTAAGCTAAAAAGAGGCGTGGCCCAAAATAAATTGCAAAAGTAATCGTTCAAGGTTTTTTATGATCCTTTTATGATCCTTCCTTTTTCATGTTCATTCAAATAGCATATTTAAAATAGAGTATTATATAAATTGTGGATCATGGTAAATGTAGGGGTTGAAAGTTGGAGTACCATTACAAACCTATAGGCCTATGTATTGTGTCAAACTAAACCTATAGGCCTATGTATTGTGTCAAACTAAACCTATAGGCCTATGTAATGTGTCAAACTAAACCTATAGGCCTATGTAATGTGTCAAACTAAACCTATAGGCCTATGTAATGTGTCAAACTAAACCTATAGGCCTATGTAATGTGTCAAACTAAACCTATAGGCCTATGTAATGTGTCAAACTAAACCTATAGGCCTATGTAATGTGTCAAACTAAACCTATAGGCCTATGTAATGTGTCAAACTAAACCTATAGGCCTATGTAATGTGTCAAACTAAACCTATAGGCCTATGTAATGTGTCAAACTAAACCTATAGGCCTATGTAATGTGTCAAACTAAACCTATAGGCCTATGTAATGTGTCAAACTAAACCTATAGGCCTATGTATTGTGTCAAACTAAACCTATAGGCCTATGTAATGTGTCAAACTAAACATATAGGCCTATGTAATGTGTCAAACTAGGGTTTTTTCCCATTCCAAGCATTAGTTTTTTCACGGAAAACACTCAATGGGCTAAATTAGGCCATAGCAACTTAACCAAATGTGCTTAACTCATCACAATTGGGCAAGAGGCTATGGTCGTTTTTATTTATTATTATTTGTTATTTAGATGACCCTAAGGAGCAATAAAAAAAAACCTTGAACAATTACTTTAGCAATTTATTTGGGTCAAATCTTAGATTGACTGGCAGACTGGCACGATGGCAGTCACTCAGTCAAATCTGTTTCTGTTCAACCACAGAAATATTGCTTGAAACGTGTCGCTTCACACCGCATTTCCAGCTTTATAGATCTGTTACCTGCGATGCTTTCGTGTGATCAAGTAGGATAGGCGATATTCACTGGTGTACACTTTTTCTTTTTTTATCCCACAATTTTTGTAACCCATTTTTCACCCAGTGTCAATTAGCCCTTCGCTAATTTAGATTATAGTTTTAGTCATAGTCTTTTGAATAGTTTTCATATAGTTGTAGTCTCATTTTAGTCACCTGAAATGTTTTAGTGTTAGTCTAGTTTTAGTCGACTACATATCATAAGATTTTAGTCGACTAAATCTACAGTTGATTTAGTCGACTAAAATGTATTTTGGCGGGCCTTGATGCCGTCGTAATAACTGATTTTACACTTGCTGCAACCAAGTGTAAAGTGACTTATACTGGATCTCTTGTCCACTAGTCGCTTCCTAGCATTTTTATCTGTTGACGAAATAGTCAATACATTTAGTCTTAGTTTTAGTCATCATAGCTTAGTTTTCATTTAGTTTCCATTTAGTTTTCGTCAGTGAAAAAATGTAGTCGACGGACATTTTTCGTCACTTTCTCAACACTGGACAGGGCAAGTTAAATGACAGAATTTCCCTATATAAATAATCGATCATTTCAGTAGCAAGAGCGTGTCGTGAGCCGTGTAACTTCCTTGACATTAAGCTGTGTATGTGTTCAACAACACAGCCATGCAAAATAGCTATGAGGTGACCCTACCCAACTACATTTAAAATAAATTGCCACTGCTCCCTCTCTCTCTCTCTCTCTCTCTCTCTCTCTATCTCTCTCTCTCTCTCTCTCTCTCTCTCTCTCTCTCCCTCTCTGTCCACCACCCAGGGGTCCATAAGAACCGCCCAGCCAGCATGGACCTGCTGCTGCTCCACAGCCGTCGCTCCCAGCCAGACCTGAGGAGCCTGCATGGCCGCCAGCTGCCCCAGATCCCCACCAGCCCCACGGGCCCCGGAGGCCAGGGGCCTGACCTGGTTCCCCCCGGCCAGGGAATGGACCAGGGGCCGGACCACGATGGCCCGGGGCCCACCGCAACGGTGGGAGGTGAGGACTATTACCAGGGATGTGCAGAGAATGTTAGGCCTCACACATGCGTAAAGCATTGCCGCCTCAATGAGGCGGTGTTCCTGTCTGTCTTGGATTATGGAGATATAATCTATAGACATGCAGCAGCATCCACTCTTAAATCCCTAGACTCTGTTTATCAGTCATCGATGATAGCTATGGTACTCACCATTGTATCTTAATATGGTGGTTGGATGGTCCTCCCTGACAGATGATAGCTATGGTACTCACCATTGTATCTTAATATGGTGGTTGGATGGTCCTCCCTGACAGATGATAGCTATGGTACTCACCATTGTATCTTAATATGGTGGTTGGATGGTCCTCCCTGACAGATGATAGCTATGGTACTCACCATTGTACAGTATCTTATGGTGGTTGGATGGTCCTCCCTGACAGATGATAGCTATGGTACTCACCATTGTATCTTAATATGGTGGTTGGATGGTCCTCCCTGACAGATGATAGCTATGGTACTCACCATTGTATCTTAATATGGTGGTTGGATGGTCCTCCCTGACAGATGATAGCTATGGTACTCACCATTGTACAGTATCTTATGGTGGTTGGATGGTCCTCCCTGACAGAGAGACAAGAACTGCATTGGCACCTGTTCTTGTATAAAGCCATGCTTGGAGACTGTGCCCTACCACACCCGGTCAAGTGGTTTCCCCAAATTCAAGGTAGGCCTACCAAAAGTTAGCTCTGAACTTGGTAGATCTGCTTTTGGCCCTAATACATGGAATGACCTGCAAACTACATTGAAATTTACCACATCAGTGTAATTTTGAGAATAAACAAAATTAATGATTCACAAAATGAATGAATGAATGAATCATTGTCTAGTGAGAGTCACATGGTTTGACCAAACATTTTGTGTTTTGATGGCTGATTGCTGCCCCCTCCCCCCATCATACACAAATGTTTGGTCAAACCATGTGACTCATTGGAAAAGCATTGAGGCGGCCATCAAACACAGGCAGAGCACAGAACATTTGTTCTTTACGTGTGTATTAGTCACCACAACCAAAGACGTTTTTTTTCTATGAATCTGGTTAAGAGTTTCAAGTTAGAATGGGTTTGTATTGACCTGTTTTCTATGGCCCATAAGTCTTTGCGTTTTGTGTGTGCATAACTTCCTCTTTTTCTTGCTGTGTTGCCAGATTTTACCAGAGAAACAAGTGGCTAGGTCTATGAAAACAAGCACACATGAAAATAGCAGATCTACAAGCTCACAGCGACACACTGTGAGGTTGTTATTAAACAAATATTGAGAATATAGAAATATTTTGAATATATATATATTTTTTACATTTTAACAAAAATGGCACCACATTTTTCCAGGTGGACAATTACAATAATCTGGAGTTTCTTGAAGTGAATAAATGTGGGAACCACTGATTTAAACAACAACAAGCTAAATTGAGCAACTACTGTACACTTTAGAAACAAGCCCCAAAAAACCACAACCAGCAACTACCAATAATTTATTTACAAGCAAACTTTACAGAAAAAAACAAGGACATAAGAAGACATGGCAACACTGGCACTATTTTAGAAAAATCATGAAAATGTTGCAAATCTTTAAATATATATTTTTTCAGAACATTTTGAAACTCAAATCTTTGCTTCTGGGGCGGTCACAGGAACAACATATTTTCAGATGGGGGTCTGCGGCCAAATACAGATATTTTTGGGGGTCCTTGACATGATAGTGTTTGAGAACCACTGACATAGAAACATGAGGTTTTTCAGAAAACTGTCAGGATTTTGAAGACATTTGTAGAATTAGGTCTAAATGGGTTAATATCAAATATCTAAATAATGAATCAAGCAACTTAAAAACTGTCTGGAGTGCTCAGACCCCCAAAAATATTTAAGGCAATTATTTGTGCAGATTTCCATTGATCTGTGTGAAAGAAAACAGCTACATGACATGAACAGAAATGCCACATTTCTCAATGATCACAATCAATATGTATGACAAACAAATCAACCAATCACCTGTGATGTCACAACATGGCGACAGCCCTAGGCGAGGGAGAAAGGGGCGGAGACACCAGAGACCATACCTACACGGAGGTGGGGCTACGGAACAACCCCGCCTCCTCTTTGTCCCACTGCGGTGGAGACGACGGCCTGTACGAGATGGTGGGGCTCCGCGGGGGTGAGGCCACGCCCCCCAACACCGCCAGGACCGCCCACAGCCCCCCCCAGGGCGACGCCCTGCACAGCCCCACCCGCACCGCCGCTGGGAATGCCAACGGAAACGTACGTGTGCATCCAAAATAAAAACTACAATTTAAATAAACTTTGTGGTTGAATTAAACCATTCTAGGCGGGAACCCCTTTTGGTGTTTTAAGCATTCTGTTCTACTTTAGCTATTAAAAAATAGCAGATCTACAAGCTCATAGCGCGGCACCAAGTGCTGCGCTATGAGCTTGTAGATCTGCTATTTTTGAAAAATTGTGAAAATGTGGCGCAAATCTTTGAATATATATTCTTTCAGAGCAAATGTTTTTAACTGAAATCTTTGCTTTTGAGGGGCCCTGGAACAACATATTTTCAGATGGGGGTCCGCAGCCAAATACATATAATTCTGGGGGTCCGTGACATTAAATAGTTTGAGAACTGACATAGAATCATAGGTTTTTCCGAAAACTGTCATGATTTAGAAGACATTTCTAGAATATGGAAAAAATGGGCTCCGTCCCGTCAACACAGCTGAGCTGTCCAAAGCCGGCCCTGTGCAGTACAGTAGGAGGAATTCAACATATATGCTCCGTCGTACGACCACGTCACGTGGCCAAAATAACGCAGTGTGAACTTGTAGATCGGACTATTTTCTTTGCCCAAGTAGTTGACTTCACTGTATACTGACTTCATTCCTAGACTTTTCTAAGTTACCGAGGTCTTCTTTTGACAATGAAACATATCTCTCAAGCTTGATTTGTCTAAACGATATGATCCTCGGTTACAAAATGTAACTGTGTGTGTGTGTGTGTGTGTGTGTGTGTGTGTGTGTGTGTGTGTGTGTGTGTGTGTGTGTGTGTGTGTGTGTGTGTGTGTGTGTGTGTGTGTGTGTGTGTGTGTGTGTGTGTGCACGTGTACGTGTACGTGTACGTGCACGTGCATGTGTACGCCCGTCCCACAGCTTGGCAGGGGGAACGGGGCCCTCATGAACGGGGCCCTCAGGGGCCGAGGAGGTCACGGGGTCAACGGGGTCACCAACAAGGTCACCAGGTCGCCTCTGTCCTCACTCCAGTCTCTGACCAATCAGGATCCAGCAGCTACAGCGGAGTACGCCTCCGTCCGCAAGGTAAAAAACACACACACACACACACACACACACACACACACCTATTCATTCACCTATTCATCCATTTGTGCCCAGATTTGACTGAGAGCCTGCCATCGCGCAAACTACAGCTTTTCACCAGAGGAGAAAAACTTTTTCTTTCAAAAAAAAAAAGAGTTAATAGCACAGGCAGACTCTTCACATACTAGAGCATGTCTGAAATAAATGTCAGAACTTTACTTACTTATGGTAAACACACACCTATTCATCCATGTTATGGTAAAAACACATCTATTCATTCATTTATGGTAAAACACACCTATTCATCCATGTTATGGTAAAAACACAGCTATCCATCCATTTTATTGTAAACACACACCTATTCATCCATTTTATGGTAAAAACAAACACACCTATTCATCCATTTCATGGTAAAAAATCACACCTGTGTGAACCAAGTGGTGCAACTCCCCTCTCTAAAAGCTGAATAACTCCTAATCTACGGAGCTCTTCATGGTTTGGTCCATTAGCGCGATTTTCTGAGGTTTTTGCTGATAATCCGGTGGTCTAGAAATCCGGTGGTGCTTTCTAGGTCAAGGATGGCTATATTTTAGCTCGCTAGCATTGACGCTAATTGTGTAGCAACAACATCCACACACGGGTGCAGGTGTGTGCGCACACCAGTGGTGCACGCGCACGCATGCGCACACCACTCGTGCTCATTGACGTACCTACGTACCTACGACACAAACAGGTACATGGACATTGCGAGCTGGTTGTAGAAGTGGTTGCACCACTTAAAAAAACACACACCAATTCATCCATTTTATGGACCCTATAGAGTATAGAGTGTCGCAGTCCCGCCCCCTTTCATGACGACGCCAGGTCCAGGAAATAATTCCCAATGCATTTTTCTCATAGACATTTCGAGTTTCGAGTTTCGAGTTATATTTAAAGACGTTATAAGCGTCGTACAAAGCCAACTCTTGTCGTGACAAATTATGACAACAAACACAATATTTTGGACCAAACAAATAATTACAAATTTGTTTGGCCCAAAACATTGTGTTTATTGTCATATTTGTCACGACAAGAGTTGGCTTTGTCCGTGGCGTAAACATCTTTAAATAAATACTTTTTGAAAAGTCTATGAGGAAAATGAACAGCGATTTATGTTCCGGGTCCCTCGAGGGGGCAAGTCCCTATAATTTTATTTTAATGGAAGTGCGTCATAGTAAAATCTCCCTGCACTCAAGCAATACCGTTTGTGGCCACACGGTGGGAGTCAACACGTAGACTTTTTTTTATCCTGTTCACTGCCGGATTTCTTTCAATAAAGCGTAGTCCTGCCATTGGTCTCTGAAGGTGGACAAGGCGGCCAATAAGAAGGAGAACAGCGGCATGGACAGCCAGTCCGACAGCCAATCGAGTGTCGGTGACTCGCCCTCGGCCCCCCCTCCTCCGCCCCTTCTTCGCGGTCCGGAGATTCCGCGGAAACCGCCGGAGCTGTTTCACCTGTCCTCGTTCCCCAAGGTAAACCAGCTGTTTCACCTCATACACACACACACACACAGCACCGCTCAGTTCAGACCTGTGTGCTTTTACCTTATCTTAGTGAGCTCATTGGCAGTGAGCACACTCATGTTGTTTATTCTGTTGTTGTTGTTGGTGGTTGTCATGTCTACCAGTTCCCACCTGATGTTATGTGAGAGTTCAGACTGATCCAGACCGTACTGAATAACTGCTATCTTACATAAGGTCTTCAGGCTAGAACTCAAGTCTAAGATGTACAGGTCATCAGTGGGTGTGGAGACTCTGTCTTTGTATCCTCCAAAGAGGATGATATGATCTCCCACAATGGAACAGCACATGCTGTGCATTGGACCTGGTCCTTTACCCTTGGGCTCAACCTTCTTCCATGAGAACATCTCTGGACTGAATTTCCACAGATCATTGAAGCTCTGACGCAATTGTTCACCACCATGTCTCTCTGTGTCAAACACCCTGATGGTGGTGATGTACGTATACCCATATCCCCCAAATACGAACATCTTGGTCCCGATGATGGTAGCAGAGTGACCAATTGATTTAGGTGGTGGAGTTCCTTTGGTGTTGATTACAGACCAAACCATTGTGCTGGTGTCCAACTTGTAGGTGTCAGTAATGCATCTGCAGTTGCGTCCTCAGATGGATAAACATGGCCTTCCCCAAGACACAGGCAGAGTGGCCGCAACTTTCCCATAAACCTGTGGTTTGAACCATCTGTGTGCGTCGACATCAAATGCATAAAGAACATTGTACATATATCCTCCCCAGTATCCTCCCCAGAGGTAGACTGTATATTCTATCAGTATAGCTGTGTGGCCGTAGCGCATGGAGGGAACATCAAGGTGACCGTCTCCTCTTCCAGGTTCCACTGGAGGTAACTTCTTCCAGAATGAATCAACGTTCCTTCACAGAGATACTGAGATTCCACAGTTTACAGCAGTCGAAAGTACTTGCGCGCTCTGCTTGCGCACTAGTTGGCCATTTATGGCCTACTAGTGTGCAACAAGCAAGTATGCACTCGACAGAGTGCATTTCTAGTTTATTATTATTATTGCACAATGCACATTATGTCGCAAACGGTTCCTTTTCCTTAATTCTAGCCTGGACATCAGAATAAACCCCACTCATATTGGCCGCTCCGTCATAAACTTGCCCACGACATTTGGAAATATCCCAGGCCATGTTTTGTAACATGTCGATTATTTAAATTTCCAGCTCGCTTGCAGAAGTATCTGGTGTCTCCTCAAATCCCCAAAAAGTTATTTTTTACATCAACAGCTACGTCCTTATTATGGTGACGTATCTTTATACTTGGCTTAGCTGGTCTCACTTGGATAGATCTTGTGTAGAATCCATAATCACAGAAAAGAACGGTGCTTGGTTTATTTCAGCCGTAATGTCTTGCTGAACTCGCTGGGACAATATATATTTATATTAGCTCGTTCTGGATGTTATTGCTGTTATTGCTAAGGTATTTCCTTTGTTAGATTGCTAAGGTATTTAACTGATCGCTCGGGCCGGTTGATCAGCTCTTACAGCACAAGGTGTTAGCTTGCCAGCAGCTGGATAATTTCAAGAAAATTCCCACTGCCCGGATATGCCAAACTTTCCCTGTGCCCCCAGAATGGAAGGCTGCAAGTGGCTAGCGTTAGTGTCACATTAACAATACGTTCCAGCACTTGTCTCCAAAAGAGAGCTGCATTACGCACGTCCCTCTCCATTTGAGCATCAATTATTGTGCCATGCCTTTTCCACTGTTCATAGTACCTACTTTAGTTACTTTACACCAGTGGTTCCCAAGGTGGGATCCAGGGACCCCCAGGGGTTCTTGAGAGAGTTCCAGGGGGTCCCCAGCTAAATGATAGTTTGGAAAAATGGTTTGTATCTCTGAGTGTACAAATAGACCCTAACGGGTCCATTTGGTTCCATTTGTACACTCCAGAGTTAAATTAACATTGATTTTACGATATAAATTGTGGGTCAGAGATAGAAATGCCATTAAATGGGAGGTTCGTAGATTAATATGCATGTCAAACTAGGGGGTCCTTGAAACTAAACGGGTTGAGAATCACTTGACATGAAAAGGTTTGGGAACCACTGGTTTGCGCCATTGATTCTCTGTATGGGATTATAATTATAGTCTCATCCATGCAATTCCATTTGCTCACCACCAGAGATTGCTGCATCCCAACTTTACTCAGATCCTGAATGTTCACATTGAGTCACTGTCCTACCATGTAACCTGTGGATATTTTATTTTGTGTTTTTGTGTTTCATTTTGTAGCATTGACTGGTGCTTTTACATACAATTGCATACAATTTAACGATGATGTAATTAGTGAGTCAATTATGACTTCCCTACTGTGATTGGTAGTTGTGGGGAATTGGGTATAGTTTCAGAGAACAGGAGTCAGTGAGTGGACACAGGTGTGTGTGTGTGTTTCCAATCAAGGAGAGAGAGAGGGGAGCGGAGGTGTATGTTTTGTTTGCTGTGTGATCCAAAAGTTTTGTAACATTTAATGTAAAATGGTATTTTAGCTGTTTAGTGTGTTTATGCTAGACCAGTGGTTCTCAAAGTGGGGTCCGGGGACCCCCAGAGGTACCTGAGGGAGTTCCAGGGGGTCCCCAGCTAAATGATAGTTTGGAACCAAATGGACCCTTATGGGTCTGTAACTCAGAGTGTACAAATGCAACCAAATGGACCCTAATAGGTCCATTTGGTTCCATTTGTACACTCTGAGTTAAAATAACTTTACAATATAAATTGGGGGTCCCAGAGATAGAAATGCCATTAAATGGGGGGTCCGTAGACTAATGGTTGTCAAACTGGGGGTCCTTGAAATGTAACGGGTTGAGAATCTCTGCTAGAGCCGTAAAAATCTTCTCGTATGGGGGTCCCTGGCATATCTCTTCAAATGGGGATCCGCGGGCCAATTAGTGTCAATATGGGGGTCCTTGACATGAAAACGTTTGGGAACTAAATGTGCTAGACAACTAGTGAAGCTACAGTAATCACGTGTACTTACTTATACGTTTTAGCTGCAAGTCTCACTGGTTCAATTCTCAGAGTTACAGGCCTGCAAGGGTCTATTTGGTCCCATGTGTTACGCTCTCAGAGTTACAGGCCTGCAAGGGTCCATTTGGTTCCATGTGTTACACTCTCAGAGTTACAGACCTGTAAGGGTCCATTTGGTCCCATGTGTTACACTCTCAGAGTTACAGACCTGTAAGGGTCCATTTGGTCCCATGTGTTACACTCTCAGAGTTACAGACCTGTAAGGGTCCATTTGGTCCCATGTGTTACACTCTCAGAGTTAAGGGCCTGCAAGGGTCCATTTGGTATATGTGTTACACTCTCAGAGTTACAGACCTGTAAGGGTCCATTTGGTATATGTGTTACACTCTCAGAGTTACAGACCTGTAAGGGTCCATTTGGTATATGTGTTACACTCTCAGAGTTACAGACCTGTAAGGGTCCATTTGGTATATGTGTTACACTTTCAGAGTTACAGACCTGTAAGGGTCCATTTGGTATATGTGTTACACTCTCAGAGTTACAGACCTGTAAGGGTCCATTTGGTATATGTGTTACACTCTCAGAGTTACAGACCTGTAAGGGTCCATTTGGTTAGTTTTGAGTTGTTCTGGGAGGGAAACTGAAGGACAATGATCGGATGATGATCAACCTTCCTGTGTGTGTGTGTGTGTGTGTGTGTGTGTGTGTGTGTGTGTGTGTGTGTGTGTGTGTGTGTGTGTGTGTGTGTGTGTGTGTGTGTGTGTGTGTGTGTGGCTGTGAGTGTGTGGCTGTGAGTGTGCGTGCGTGCACTGAGTAGCACATGTTATAAAGGCCGGCCAGAGTCAAGAGTGTGGGAGGGGGGGGGGGGTGATTATGTAAGACCTAGCTTGGCCGGCCACCAATGCTGTGTGTGTGTGTGTGTGTGTGTGTGTGTGTGTGTGTGTGTGTAACAGGTAGCCAACAGCCGGTATGAATGAGGTGAATAAATATAGCGTTGCTTCACACATAATGAAGACATTTATCCTGAACCTCCATTACTCTCTCTCTCTCTCTCTCTCCAAGCTCACTTATTACTCGGCTCGTAGGTCGCCTTCTTCTGTCTTATTGTAGTTTTAATTGTAGTTCTGTCTGTCTGTAGGTTTTTTTTGTAGTTGTGAGTATGATTTAGTATATAGTTACAAGCCTTGGAGATACAAGGTGTCTTTAAGTCAGACATGCAGTGACGATATGTGGGGTAAATAAAGAGCCCTTGTGAACATCAGTTGGAGCGTTGTCTATTCTGCATCAGATGAAGATTGTTTAGGAGTTTATTTATCATTTATTTGTGGTGGTATCTACATTTGTAGGTTCCGGTTTCCATGCGGACACAGAGCAGGGCTGCACAAGGCAATCGAGTCTAGATCGGCACAGACTCGCTCTTGAGGGCTTTATAAGCGACTTCCACTGAAGGCTGCTTGGTTTCGGACGACACTTAATATGGCGCAGCCTCGCGTGAATGCGCATATCGAGGGCAAGTGTGTAGAGCGAGTGGCGAGGAACTGGTTTCAGAAAGGGGGTAGGGGACACAGGGAGAATATATATGTGAGGGTACCTATACCCTAGGGGACACGGGGAGAATGTGTGAGTGTACCTACCCTTGGGGACACGGGGAGAATATGTGAGGGTACCTACCCTAGGGGACACAGGGAGAACATGTGAGGGTATCTACCCTAGGGGACACGGGGAGAATATGTGAGGGTACCTACCCTAGGGGACACAGGGAGAACATGTGAGGGTATCTACCCTAGGGGACACGGGGAGAATATGTGAGGGTACCTACCCTAGGGGACACAGGGAGAACATGTGAGGGTATCTACCCTAGGGGACACGGGGAGAATATGTGAGGGTACCTACCCTAGGGGACACAGGGAGAATATGTGAGGGTACCTACCCTAGGGGACACAGGGAGAACATGTGAGGGTATCTACCCTAGGGGACACGGGGAGAACATAGGTATGCTCGGGTATGGGCACTGATGACCCAGATGAGAGAACACACCCACAGCGTCAGCACTACCAACTGTGTCACGATGCCCACACAGTCACATGCATGGCAAATCATCAGTGTGGTTTTGGGCTCTAAGCCCAAACCCGCAAATACTTATGCAAAACCCAGCGATGCAAAGCACTGGATGAACAAGAGAATGAGTCATTCATGATGCCGACGCAGCTGGAGCAGATAATATCAGAGAGCATGTCATTAAGGAGACTTTTATCACCTGTTGGGAGGTTGTTTAGACAGATTTGGAGCTGAGCCGAGAGACATTATACACAGCCATGCTTGAGAACGACTCACGCACACACCTTGATATATGTATGACCTCTCTGCTAAACACACAACGCACACACACACGCACACACGCACACACATGCACGCACGCACACACATGCACGCATGCACGCACGCATGCACACACGCACACATGCACACACACACACACATGCACAAAGACACACCCGGGCGGTGCAATGCGGACAGTTCAACACACGTTTATCTGTTGAGCAAACACACCGGTCGAAAACTTCCGTAGTCCACAGGTTTCGAGAGAAACATTAACAGTAGAACACACACGCACACACACACACACACACACACACGCACACACAGGTAGTATACAGTAGGTACTCCGTGTCACCTGTGTAGGTTATTGTTGGCCCCGCCCCTTCAACTCCTGAACGTGGTTGTTATTCAAAAAGCTCTGGTAAAAAAATTGACCGATCTGCAAGCTCAGAACGCATAGCGTTGTGACGTGGTGTGACTCACACCACGTCACAACGCTATGCGTTCTGAGCTGGTGGTCCCCGGACCACTGGTTGAGAACCATTGAGCTACAATAACCCATCCGCTTTAACTCCCGTACACTACCAACTCTGTCCACCAGGAGGCAGTGTTATCATGACCACTACCGTCTCTTTCCACCAGGAGGCAGTGTTATAACATGACCACTACCGTCTCTCTCCACCAGGAGGCAGTGTTATAGCATGACCACTACCGTCTCTCTCCACCAGGAGGCAGTGTTATAGCATGACCACTACCGTGACTCACACCACGTCACAACGCTATGCGTTCTGAGCTGGTGGTCCCCGGACCACTGGTTGAGAACCATTGAGCTACAATAACCCATCCGCATTAACTCCCGTACACTACCAACGTCTCTCTCCACCAGGAGGCAGTGTTATAACATGACCTACCGTCTCTCTGCACCAGGAGGCAGTGTTATCAGTGTTATAACCTGACCTACCGTCTCTCTGCACCAGGAGGCAGTGTTATCAGTGTTATAACATGACCTACCGTCTCTCTCCACCAGGAGGCAGTGTTATCAGTGTTATAACATGACCTACCGTCTCTCTGCACCAGGAGTCAGTGTTATCAGTGTTATAACATGACCTACCGTCTCTCTGCAGCAGGAGGCAGTGTTATCAGTGTTATAACATGACCACTACCGTCTCTCTGCACCAGGAGGCAGTGTTATCAGTGTTATAACCTGACCTACCGTCTCTCTGCACCAGGAGGCAGTGTTATCAGTGTTATAACATGACCACTACCGTCTCTCTCCACCAGGAGGCAGTGTTATAGCATGACCACTACCGTCTCTCTCCACCAGGAGGCAGTGTTATAGCATGACCACTACCGTGACTCACACCACGTCACAACGCTATGCGTTCTGAGCTGGTGGTCCCCGGACCACTGGTTGAGAACCATTGAGCTACAATAACCCATCCGCATTAACTCCCGTACACTACCAACGTCTCTCTCCACCAGGAGGCAGTGTTATAACATGACCTACCGTCTCTCTGCACCAGGAGGCAGTGTTATCAGTGTTATAACATGACCACTACCGTCTCTCTCCACCAGGAGGCAGTGTTATCAGTGTTATAACCTGACCTACCGTCTCTCTGCACCAGGAGGCAGTGTTATCAGTGTTATAACATGACCTACCGTCTCTCTCCACCAGGAGGCAGTGTTATCAGTGTTATAACATGACCTACCGTCTCTCTGCACCAGGAGTCAGTGTTATCAGTGTTATAACATGACCTACCGTCTCTCTGCAGCAGGAGGCAGTGTTATCAGTGTTATAACATGACCACTACCGTCTCTCTGCACCAGGAGGCAGTGTTATCAGTGTTATAACCTGACCTACCGTCTCTCTGCACCAGGAGGCAGTGTTATCAGTGTTATAACATGACCACTACCGTCTCTCTGCACCAGGAGGCAGTGTTATCAGTGTTATAACATGACCACTACCGTCTCTCTCCACCAGGAGGCAGTGTTATCAGTGTTATAACATGACCTACCGTCTCTCTCCACCAGGAGGCAGTGTTATCAGTGTTATAACATGACCACTACCGTCTCTCTCCACCAGGAGGCAGTGTTATAACATGACCACTACCGTCTCTCTCCACCAGGAGGCAGTGTTATCAGTGTTATAACATGACCACTACCATCTCTCTCCACCAGGAGGCAGTGTTCATGGGCAATGGAGAGCAGTACATCTGGAAGCCTCCCGAGGACGATGACATCATCACGCTATCACGCTGCACGCCCCGCCCCCTCCCCGCCTGCTGGGAGACGCAGCCAATAAGGGGCTGCCGCCGCCCCCTACCGCCAAGGAGGTGAGTAAGCCCCCCCAGCACCGCCCCCCCTACCTAAAGTGATGAGGTCTGTTGGCCATATATGAAGTGTGTTTTGAGTGTACAGGGTTTGATGAGGTCGGATCAACATATCTGGAATTAATTCTGTATTTATTGGCCATTCATATTTTGGAGATCTAAGGGTGGTAGCGAGGGGGAGGCAGTGTCTTGAGTGTACAGGGTTTGATGAGGTCAGATGAGGTCAGATCAACATATAGAATGAATTCTGTATTCTGGCCATATGTGGAGTGGTTGAAAAATAGCAGACCTACATGCTCAAAAATAGCAGAACTACAAGCTCGTAGATCGCTTGTAGATCTGCTATTTTTGAAAAATTGTGGAAATGTGGCGCAAATCTTTGAATATACAGGTATATTCTTTCAGAGTGAA
Source organism: Protomyctophum bolini (assembly GCF_963924005.1). Classification (NCBI taxonomy): domain Eukaryota; kingdom Metazoa; phylum Chordata; class Actinopteri; order Myctophiformes; family Myctophidae; genus Protomyctophum; species Protomyctophum bolini. Next base: position 29,373,946 of record NC_137866.1, on the reverse strand, counting down.
CGTTTTTAACTCAACTCTTTGCTTCTGGGGGGGGGGTCCCTGGAACTACATATCTGCCTCGCTCTCTCTCTCTCTCTCTCTCTCTCTCTCTCTCTCTCCCCCACACACCGGGCGTTTCACTACTTTTATGACGTCATAACGAGTGTTGTTGAGCAACAAATCAGAGACAGTGAAACTGTCGCCTGATAAGATGAGGCCTTGTTATTGATCCCCTGCCAGGTGGGATATATAGACAGCACATCAGTTAAAGATACAGATTACAGGGAAAGCCTGCATGCGAGGCACATTGTATTAGCCTGGCTAATAAGCCAGAATTTGAGTCTGGAGATGCTGTGTATGGATCTTGTTTCCCGGGGGGCGGGTTCAAACATTTTCTCTTTGACGCAATTGGTCAGAGCTACTGTCAGTCAAAGGTCTCAAGCATTGAACGTCACTGTACTAAAGCCCGCCCATATTGCATACCGTGTACCGATTGGCCACACCAGTTCTCTGGTGTAGGGAATTGAGCCTCTCCAGACCGTAATCCGCCGGCAGGCAATTTGGATTTGCCAACGGCTGATTCGGTCTGGCCTATTAGCCAGGCTAACATTGTATCACACTCAAAGAAACGTCATGAATTCATGGACAAAACATTCAACGTACAACTGCATAGTCAAAGTGCTTGCACGGCAGGGTTGATTTTGACAGCATGTTCTTATTTTAGTTTTAGTCACATCCACGGTCTCTTGAATAGTTAACCTAACCCTATAGGCTAAATGTCATCAAATGGTGGTCTGTACGTGGATCAAATGCAGAATAAATAATGATATGAAAAGGGTTGAAAAGCAACGCTCTGGAGGATGCAGCAGCATAAAGTCATTATCATTACGTCATGTCTCTCTAAGCTGTGCTGTTAAAGTGAGGTGACGGTCGCGGGGGTCTAGACCTATGGAGGATTTAAACAGCCCCCCCACCCCTCCACACACACACACACACACACACACACACACACACACACACATGCACACACAGACGTTGAGCCCCCCTGGGATGGGTTGGCTGCTGTACACGGGGATTTAAGGGGTTAAGTCCGTGTTGTTTGCCCTCCTATAGCCAGTTAAAACCCCGCCTCTGGAAATTCAGACAAGCACTACGCGCACGCATGCACACACACACACACACACACACACACACACACACACACACACACACACACACACACACACACACACACACACACACACACACACAGCAGCTGGCCCTCACTCTACACTGCAATCTACAATCTGTCTCTTTCACAATTCCCCCCCCTGCCCCCCTCTCTCTCTCTCTCTCTCTCTCTCTCTCTCTCTCTCTCTCTCTCTCTGTGTGTGTGTGTGTCAATCAATTCAGTTAAATCAAATGCAATGGGACTTTATTGGCACTGCAGGAAACTTACCTTTACATTCGCCAAGCATGTTAGAAAAGATAAAAGGTAAAAGGTCACAGCTTATATACAATATGTGCAAATAACACACTGGTTGGTTTGCTTAAGGCCATTCCTCACCAACAGATAGAGAGCCTTCCAGAGCTGTGGACTGGCCTGTGGACCATTCTACAAAATGTCTTCTAAACATGGCAGGTTTTCTGAAAAACCTCATGTTTCTATGTCAGTAGTTCTCAAACTATTTAATGTCAAGGAGCCCCAAAAATATTTGTATTTGGCCACCGAACCCCCGAAAAGATGTATAGTTCCAGGGACCCCCCAGAGGCAAAGTTTTGAGTTAAAAACGTTCGCTCTGAAACAATATATATTCAAAGATTTGCATCACATTTTCACGGGTTTTTCAAAAATAGCAGACCTACAAGCTCGTAGCTTGTAGAGCTGCTATTTTTCAACAGCTAAAGTGTATAATGCTTGAAACACCAAAAGGGGTTTATGTACACAGAATGACCTTAATACATGACATACGTACCGCCATATACTGTACAGACAAGAAAAGTCTACGTTTAATTTCAATTCCATTCAGACTGTTGGCACATGGCATGACAGAACATATACCTTTAAGTTTCCAAAGAATAAATATGGACATGTGAAAAGGGAATAATCATATTTATAAACTATAGCTCAAGACCCACAAGAATGCATGCATTTGCTTTCTCTCTCTCTCTCTCTCTCTCTCTCTCTCTCTCTCTCTCTCTCTCTCTCTCTCTCTCTCATTCTCTCTCTCTCTCTCTCTGTCTCTCGCCCGCCCGTGTCCTGACATGCCCATATAACTGTGGGTGTATTATCTGGACTTTGTCAGTTTCACCCGTAAAAGAAAGAAAAAAGGTGTTGATTTTCCACTCCCCCTCCCTGTCTGTAAATCTCTCTCTCTCTCTCTCTCTCTCCTCTCTCTCTCTCTCTCTCTCTCTCTCTCTCTCTCTCTCTCTCTCTCTCTCTCTCTCTCTCTCTCTCTCTCTCTCTCTCTCTCTCTCTCTCTCTCTCTCTCTCTCCTCCAACTCCCCGCCACACTATAAGGAGGCGCTGGCTCCAGTCAGCCAATCGGGTCGTACGAGGCACGCCTCACACACACACACACACACACACACACACACACACACACACACACACACACACACACACACACACACACACTCCACTCCCCTCCCTGTCTGTAAATCTCTCTCTCTCTCTCTCTCTCTCTCTCTCTCTCTCTCTGGCTGAATGCAGTGCAGACCACTCCAAAAAGAAAAGAAGGAAACATTTGGAAACGGGTGCATATTTGTTGCTACTCATGAATTGATCGCACGAACGCATGCACGCACATACTGTTGTGTTGTTTCCATGGTGATTTGACTGTGCTGATGTGAAACATTAAAGGTACATTTCACCGCTGGAAGAAACTGCAGTCACTCAATATTAAAGCTGCCATAAGCAATAATAAATCATGTCAAATTTTTTCTTTGTTTTTTATTTATTTTTTGGTATTCAGACAGCCAGCAATGAGTAAAACTCTCCCCATGTAGTCTCTGTGACACATCTAGGGGCCACAATCTGCATTCAAAGATATTCTTAGAAGCTTTGTCATTGGTCGAAAAAAACCCGGTCGAAATGACTAATCAATCAGGAAGTAATGACCAAACGACCAATGAAGGGAAAATCTTCACAGAGCGTTTTAGTCATTGCTGGCTGTCTGATTACCAAAAAATAAATAAATAAAAAGGTAGTTAAAATTTTGACATAATTGCTTATAGCAGCGTTAATAGTATTTGTAGTATAGATAACAGCAGCACAATTAGAAATTTGCAACCTATATCCAGAAATATAATGAAGTCTGTGTGTTTGACTGGGGTTTGACTTGATTGCTGAATTCCTACAATCCCCATAATGCTTTAGTGCACTGCCCCTCCTTGTGGAGAGGGGGAGGCTGCATGGAGGTGTGACTTTGTAGTTCAGGAAGGAAGTGAGACCACATTTCCATGACAGGTTTTTGGTCATGAACATGTTGCCATGACTAGAATATCTAAAAACACATCTTATATGAAAACCCCAGGAAAGGGTTTCTTGTGTCCTAATCATCATTAAAATAAGATCTGGTTGCAAAAGGGGCCCTTTTATGTCTGTCTGTCTGTTTGAATATATTCTTTCAGGGGTCCTTTTTGGGGGTCCTTGACGTGAAAATGTTTGAGAACGACTGACATAGAAACATAGGGGTTTTCAGAAAACTGTCAGGATTTAGAAGACATTTTGTAGAATCGTCCTCAGGTCTGAATGGGTTAAGTCCAGTGCGGTTCCCAACCTGTGGGTCGCGGTCCCATTGGTGGGACCGCGTGAGGGTATAGAGAGTCGCAGTCCCGCCCCCTTTCATGAGAATTCACCATTCATTTTTCCATAGATGTTTCAAAAAGTAAAGACCTTTTAAGCGTCGGACAAAGACAACTCTTGTTGTGACAAATCATGACAATAAACACACGTTTTGGGGCCGATCAAATAATTAGAACATTTTGTTCTTTCTAATTATTTGATTATTTGATTGGCGAAGGCGGGTTACGAGGGTACGAATCCTGAGAACTCCCGTGTGTGGCAAAGATTGTGTTAATGCATAATGTTGGTGCCTGTTGGGGGGGAAACCCTCATTATGTCCAACACTGTTATAGGCCTACTGTTCTGTAGTCACATTCATTATGTCCAACACTGTTATACTGTTCTGTAGTCACATTCATCATGTCCAACACTGTTATACTGTTCTGGAGTCACATTCATTATGTCCAACACTGTTATACTGTTCTGGAGTCACATTCATTATGTCCAACACTGTTATACTGTTCTGTAGTCACATTCATTATGTCCAACACTGTTATACTGTTCTGTAGTCACATTCATTATGTCCAACACTGTTATACTGTTCTGTAGTCACATTCATTATCTCCAACACTGTTATACTGTTCTGTAGTCACATTCATTATGTCCAACACTGTTATACTGTTCTGTAGTCACATTCATTATGTCCAACACTGTTATACTGTTCTGTAGTCACATTCATTATGTCCAACACTGTTATACTGTTCTGTAGTCACATTCATTATCTCCAACACTGTTATACTGTTCTGTAGTCACATTCATTATCTCCAACACTGTTATACTGTTCTGGAGTCACATTCATTATGTCCAACACTGTTATACTGTTCTGTAGTCACATTCATTATGTCCAACACTGTTATACTGTTCTGGAGTCACATTCATCATGTCCAACACTGTTATACTGTTCTGTAGTCACATTCATTATGTCCAACACTGTTATACTGTTCTGTAGTCACATTCATTATGTCCAACACTGTTATACTGTTCTGTAGTCACATTCATTATGTCCAACACTGTTATACTGTTCTGTAGTCACATTCATTATGTCCAACACTGTTATACTGTTCTGTAGTCACATTCATTATCTCCAACACTGTTATACTGTTCTGTAGTCACATTCATTATCTCCAACACTGTTATACTGTTCTGGAGTCACATTCATTATGTCCAACACTGTTATACTGTTCTGTAGTCACATTCATTATGTCCAACACTGTTATACTGTTCTGTAGTCACATTCATTATGTCCAACACTGTTATACTGTTCAGGAGTCACATTATGCAGCAAATTTTGATGTTAGTTTTAGTCATAGTCTCTTGAATAGCTTTCATTTAGTCTTAATCTCACTTTAGTCACCTGGAATGTTTTTGTGTTTAAGTCTAGTTTTAGTCGAGTAAATATGATTTTAGTCGACTAAAACTACAGTTGATTTAGTCGTCTAAAATGCATTTTGGCGGGCCTTGATGCCGTCGTTGATGCTGTTTTTAGTTACACATGCTGAAAATAGCCGCTCTACAAGCTCACAACGCGTCGCACTGCGATGCGTTGTGAGCTTGTAGATCGGCTATTTTCATCATGCAACCTAAAATGACTTACTGTATACTGGATCTCTTGTCCACTAGTCCCTTCCTATAACATTTTAGTCTAGTTCTTATTTGTTGAAGAAATTGTCCGTATATTTAGACTTTGTTTTAGTCATCGCAGCTTAGTCACGTTTTGAGCTTGTAGAGCTGCTTTTGTGCGTCGCTGTGGTGTGATCAAGTAGGACGTTATAGTTTTAAACAAAAAAAAATCAACATTTGAATAAATGTGTATCTGCTTGCCAGCGACGGTATTTAGACATTTCTACGTTTCATATTACTATACGTTAAAGTTTCAATGCAGTACTTTTACTGACTGTAACACACTGTGTGTGTGTGGAGTGTAATCCATACTTATATTGAAGTAAGAGAGAGAGAGAGAGAGAGAGAGAGAGAGAGAGAGAGGGGCAGAGAGAGAGAGGCAGAGAGAGGCAGAAAGAGAGAGAGAGAGGCAGAGAGGGGCAGAGAGAGGCAGAGAGAGAGAGAGAGGGGGAGAGAGGAGGGGAAATGAAAACATTGCCCGCTCGCCCCGGCTTCCTCAACAGCTGCAGCCCAGTTTTGAAATCCCCACCGTCTTGTGACTTCCTTCCTCTGTTGCACACACGCACGTGCATGTGTGTGTTTTTGTGGAGCGTGCACGATCGCTGCACAGGCCAGGGTCTTTGTTTATCCAAAAAGGTCACACAAGAGATTTGTGTGTGTGTGTGTGTGTGTGTGTGTGTGTGTGTTGGGGGGGGGGGGGGGTGTGGCTTGAGGGAGGGGGAGAGAGAGAGAGAGAGAGAGAGAGAGAGGACAGACAGACAGACAGACAGACACTCCCCTTATGGAATTTTGACACATAAATGCCAGAGAGGTCAGAGTGTCATCGCTTTGGCCGTATCCCCTCCGTAGATTTAGTCAGATCAGAAGCCTATATGACTGTAAATAGACTTTTTCGATGACTGAAATGTGACTAAAACTAAATTACATTTTATTCAAAAGACCGACTATAAAACAAAATGTGCTGTCAAAATCAACGCTTCCGAGACATTAGTGTGTGTGTGTGTGTGTGTGTGTGTGTGTGTGTGTGTGTGTGTGTGTGTGTGTGTGTGTGTGTGTGTGTGTGTGTGTGTGTGTGTGTGCGTGTGTGCGTGTGCGTGTGCGTGTGCAGGACTCAGGAGGCTGTTAAGGTGAAAATTTAACCGGTCTGTCCAGTCAGTGTGCATTAGGTAACCCTGCCTCTCTCTCTCTCTCTCTCTCTCTCTCTCTCTCTCTCTGATAACATAGTTTACTCTGTCTTATCCGGGCCTGGTCAAAATAGGTCAGGTTACAGCACAGAGCGAGCTCTGTCAACACATGCATGTGCGCACGCACGCACGCACACACACACACACACACACACACACACACACACACACACGTGCACACGTTTGTATATTACTACTCTTGTGAGCATGTTAACATTTTAGGACAGGCTACTTGTATTTACTTTTTAAACCTAATAAGCCAAAAGCCAGATATTTATTTTGGCTTAGTTGTGTGTGTGTGTGTGTGTGTGTGTGTGTGTGTGTGTGTGTGTGTGTGTGTGTGTGTGTGTGTGTGTGTGTGTGTGTGTGTGTGTGTGTGTGTGTGCACACGTGCATACCCCACCCATATATTATGCGTTGGAGCCTCTACAGTGGTGCCCGTTGGGCACTGGCCTACTTGGAACGATGCAAGTTGGAAATGCATGACCCACCCAGATATTATGCCTGTGTCCCTTTTATGCCCATATATGGAGTTATTTGTCAGGCATGCCCAAATATGGCCAGCTCCATATATGGTGCCTCGGCAAGGGCCCTGTCCAGAGCCTTGACAGATGCCTTTTTGGGGGCGGTTCTGGACAACCGTGGGTCCGACGGACTCGACACCGGGCACTGCACCCCGTGCGGTGGTGTGAAACACGTGTGTCGAAGTTGATGTCGGCCGGGCGAACAGTTCTCCAGTTAGCTGGATTAAAGACGTACACATGCACACACAGACAAAGACTTGCATTTGTGTATAAATTGTATAAAAACTGACTCAAAGAATCTTTTTCTACACCATTCTTCTACACCATTTTCTCTAATAAGTAATAGTAGTGTACGTATGTATAGATATTGCTGTCTTATTTAACCGCATTTGGGGCGAGAATGGGCTCTTGTGTCAGTCAGAGGAAATGAGAGATCTCACATGGGGCGCTGCGTGCGTGCAGTATAACTCATAAGGTAGGACCTATAAGCCTGTGTAATGAACGCCTTCTTATTAAAATACATTTGAAATCAATTGTGGATTGAATGGGCAGACAGTGGAGTGGAGCCACGCTGTGCGACAGGACAGCCTGTTGTACAGAATGTGCTCTGACTCTGTGGGCTTACAGTGTTGGAAAGAACTCTTATGTGCAGGACAAATTGTCCTCGCAACGTTTATTTCTCAGATCCGACTGTACACACACACACACACGCACGTGCGCGCCAACGCACATGCGTGCCAGTATATATATAATATGCATCCATTTGGCCACGGGCCCACAGCACCTTAGCGCTGGTGTATAATTAGAGCTGGTTGCACCCATATTGTCCCCAGATGCCTTGTATACGTGCAGACGTGCACACACACACACACACACACACACACACACACACACACACACACACGCACACACATATAGGAGACAGGCTGTACATTCATATCTCTGTCTCCCTCCCAAGGGCTCTGAAACATGACACCTCAAGGCCGCAGAGAGAGAGACACACACACACACACACACACACACACACACGCACGTGCAGGCACGGGCGCACACACACACTGCACAGAACCAATCACAGCAGCTGTATATCCCGACATGCTCAGTACACACATGCATGTGTCAGTTACAGCCATAGGTCAGCAATTCTTCTGAACATAATCAGCTGTAGCAACTCCTATACTAGCACGGCTTTCCAAACCGTGGGTCTGGGCGACGGATGTTTAGTAATAGGCTAATAATCTAGACTCTGAAGTAACTTAATAGTAACTTAAGAGAAACCTTATATGAACATCTGGGAACTAAATCGTTACCAAGAAATGTCTTCACCAATGTGTTTCTAAAGGTGTCTAATAATATGTACTAAAAGTTTTAAATTCAACTCCCGTAGGAAATTTGAGTTATTAGCACAATATGTGACCATATATCATTAAAATCCTATATAAAGGGGGGAGTCAAAATGTCATCATTCTTTAAGTAGCATGTGACATATGAAACTAGGGGGTTTTCATGATTCTGAATCCATTCCAAGCATTAGTTTTGCACAAAAAACACTCATTGGGAAGAAAACAGCACATTTGTGGATACGTGGATATGGCCGACTTTAGCCCAAGGAGTGTTTTTGTGCAAAACTAATGCTTGGAATGGATTCAGAATCATGAAAACCCCCTAGTTTCATATCATGCTACTTAAAGAATGATGAAATTTGGAAATATTTTTGTCTTATAGGATGTTAATGGTCACATATTATGCTAATAACTCGAATTTCCCACAGGAGTTGAATTTCAAACTTGTAGTGCAGTAGACACATTTAGAAACAGTCCTATCTGATTGACAGCTTATACACCTACACAGAATAGTCATATATCTGATTGACAGCCCATACATCCACACAGAAAAGTCCTATCTGCTTGACAGCCCATACATCCAAACAGAAAAGTCATATATCTGATTGACAGCCCATACATCCACACAGAAAAGTCCTCTCTGATTGACAGCCCCATACATCCAAACAGAAAAGTCCTCTCTGATTGACAGCCCATACATCCAAACAGAAAAGTCCTATCTGATTGCATTAAACAACGTTAAATGACATTAAACTCACTTCGCCACTTGATTTTCCACTCGCTTCATGTATGCACATATATACCCTCCATCAATGTTGAATGTCAAAACAGAATTCAACATTTGTATATAGGCCTACTTTTACACATGGTAATTGACGATCTCATTGTGTTATTTCGTTCTCTGCGTTTGTGTGTGTGCGTGCGTCAGATCGCAGACACCTACTCCACCGTGTGCAAATCGCTCAAGAAGAAAGCGCCCCCGCCATCGTCGGGGGCGTCGGGGGGAGGAGAGTACAGCAACGGAGCCAAGACCCTCCCTCGCTCCTTCGGCACGGAGAAAAACGGCGGCCGCGGGGGTCGCGGAGGTCGCGGGGGACACGGAAGTCGAGGAGGAGGAGGGGTCCAGACCCAACAGGCCCGCTCCTACGAGGAGCCCTGCTCCTACCAGCCCGGTGCCGGGGGGGACAGATCCTACCAGCCCGGTGCCGGGGGGGACAGATCGTGGCATGTGGGCGTGGCATCGCCCACGCCCGCTGAGTCAAGCGACCCTGCCTACGCCACCATCGACCCCCACCACCGGAGGCAGCGGGTGGAGCAGGGTAGGTTATCACGCTACGACGCGGCATGGCCCTTTTACCCATCTGTAAAAAACAACTGCCCTTCTCTCCTTTCCAGACCATTAATCCAAGCTTTACTGTGGTGAAAGAAATGCCAAATGGCTCCCCTTTCCTCCTACCGGAAGGCAGCATTCAGGAGAATTCCTTTTATCCGAAGTCGCCTGAATTTAGAACGTAGCATTTTGCGTTGAACCAATTTGTTTTGAAATTCAGAGTGCTGGGTTGCCCCCCGAAAATAGCTGTTATTTTCGCTATTTTGGGCCAAAAGTGCCCTCTTATGGGATTTCAGCCCCTGCCTCTTTAACACTCTCTGCACGTGCTTGAGTGTGAATGTGTGTGTGTGAATGGGTGAATGTGATGCACAATATATCTGCTAAATGTCTACATGTAGCCAGGGTTTAAGTTGTACTGAATTTGCAAACTCAATAAAAGCTAATTCCTATAGGTTTTGTTGAGGACAGTTTCACGATACATTTAAATCTCCTTCGATGGAACTCTTATATGAGCATTTTTTCATCACGATAACCGATATAATAATAATGATTATAATCCCATCTCTCTAATCAATACTATTGATTATAATCCCATCTATATAATCCATAATAACGATTATAATCCCATCTCTATAATCCATAATAACGATTATAATCCCATCTCTCTAGCACCGATGGGAGATGTTCCCGCCACTAACGCTAGCGGCTCAGCAGTGGCGCCATCCGGTTGCGGCGCCACACTGAAGAGGAAGAAACAGCCGCAGCCTCCACCCAAACCTCCACCTGGACAGATACAGCAGCAGCTCCAGCAGATACAGAACATGCAGCAGGGCCCTCAACAGCAGCTACAGCAGCAGATACAGGGCCCTCAACAGCAGCTACAGCAGCAGATACAGGGCCCTCAACAGCAGGTACAGCAGCAGATACAGGGCCCTCAACAGCAGCAGATACAGGGCCCTCAACAGCAGCTACAGCAGCAGATACAGGGCCCTCAACAGCAGCAGATACAGGGCCTTCAACAGCAGCTACAGCAGCAGATACAGGGCCCTCAACAGCAGCTACAGCAGCAGATACAGGGCCCTCAACAGCAGCTACAGCAGCAGATACAGGGCCTTCAACAGCAGCTACAGCAGCAGATACAGGGCCCTCAACAGCAGCAGATACAGGGCCCTCAACAGCAGCTACAGCAGCAGATACAGGGCCCTCAACAGCAGCTACAGCAGCAGATACAGGGCCCTCAACATCAGCAGATACAGGGCCCTCAACAGCAGCAGATACAGGGCCCTCAACAGCTGCTACAGCAGCAGATACAACACATACAGGGCTCTCAAGGTGAGCTCTCACCTTGATATCACTCCAGTTTTAGCCTCACTACATTGGCTCCCAATAGAGCGTCGCAGTCCCGCACCCCCTTTCAGAACGATGAGTAAACCAGGAAATAATTCCCCATTCATTTTTCCCCATAGACGTTTCCCTATGCAGTTAACCCCTGGGGTCAAAAAACCTTAGGTTTCGTTTTTAGCTAGGTGGCCCTGCAGCCTTCATCCAATCAGGATAGAGAGAGTAGCCTTCCGCCAATCACGATCGAGCGGGGGCGGGCCTTGGTGTGCGTGCTGTTGGTCTGTCGCATGTCCCCCCCACTGTAGTGCGTGCATGTGCATAATTTGTTACCGGGGCGGACCAGGGGTTTTTCCAAATCACCAAAATCACTGAATGCTCCTTTAAATAAATACTTTTTGAAACGTCAAAATGGGAAAAATGAATGGGGAATTATTTCCTGGTGCCCTTGTCGTTTTGAAAGGGGGCGGTTTAGACTGCGATTTAATTTAAATAATTTGCTGCGAAGACCGCCATCTGGTGGCTGAATTGTGTACTTGAAGACCTCCAACTCTCTATGGAGAACAGTGTTATTTTGAAAGGCGTTTCACTCGAAAACAGAAAAACAGGAGGTGAAAATGTGTATGTAACATGTCGTTATTAATTTCGCCCCCAAAAAATACATTTTGTAACCGGCGATCATATCGTTTATAGAAATGAGCTGCAAAAGCTTGTTTGATATAAAACGCCTTGAAGAAGATATTAGGATTCTAAAAACTGCGTTCCCATAGAGAGCATAAGCCAGCAGACTCACTTCCGTTTAAAAACAAACAAAAAATAATGAACGCACCGGAACTGGAGTGTTACAAGCGCGTACAGAACAGAGTTGTGAACCGTAATCAATTTCATATTAACCCATTTGGACCTGAGGATGATTCTACAAATGTCTTCTAAATCCTGACAGTTTTCTGAAAACCCATATGTTTCTACATTGTCAGTGGTTCTCAAACATTTTCATGTCAAGGACCCCAAAAATAATATATGTAATTGGCCGCCGACCCCCATTTGAAAATATGTTGTTCCAGGGACCCCCCCAGAGGCAAAGATTTGAGTTAAAAACGTTCGCTCTGAAAGAATATATATATTAAAAGTTTTGCACAACAAGCTCATAGCGCGGCACCGAGAGCTTGTAGATTTGCTCAATGAGCGAGGCTCTTAACTTGAAAACCGGAAACCGCAAAATTAATTTAATCCACCCAAAGCATACTTTCTGTAAGCAAAATACTATCGTTTGCAGAAATCAGACGCAAATCAAGCTTGATTTTAGTCTAAAAAGAAGAACCCGATATATTAGTGTTCAAAAAGCTGCGTCCCCATAGACGACGGCATAAGCCAGCAAAATGTCTGTTGTTTTTTTTGTTTGGAATTATTTTTGTTATTATTTTAATGTAATTTTACTTATTTTTTCTTTCCTTTTAAAGCTGTTATAAACAATAATAAGTCAACATTTTAAAGACGTTTTTTTTTTTGTATTTTGTACGCTCCCCCCAAAAATGTAATCTCTGTGACACATCTAGGGGCCGCAAACTGCATTCAAAGATTTTCCTAGAAGCTTTGTCATTGGTCGATTGCCTGTCTACTTCCTGATTGGTTAGTCATTGCGGCCAGGTTTTTTTTCGACCAATGACAAAGCTTGTAGGAACATCTTTGAATGCAGATTGCGGCCCCTAGATGTGTCACAGAGACTACATTTTTGGGGGGAGTTCTACCCATTGCTGGCTGTCTGAATACAACAAAAAAGATCATTAAGATGTTGACATATTATTTCTTTAATACTCTGTAAAGCATTATAATGAAAGGTGCTCTATAAATGATTATAACTATTACGTATTATTCCAGGGCCTCAAGGACCGCTGCCGCAGGGGGGCTCCTCCCCGGGGGGGCGCCCGGGCCCCCTGCCGCCCCCGCCGCCCCCACTGCCCCTCCCTCCACCCATACCCCCGCCCAGGGGCGCCGCCATGCTGCCACCACCGCCGCCCCCCGGTGGAGCGGGCGAGAACTGTCGCGAGGGCGTCGCCGCGGCGACCTGCTGCGATGCCAAGCGACAGGGAGGAGGAGGAGGGGGAGGAGGGGCCTCCTCGGGGACCACCACCATCTTCACCTTCAACGACGGCATGGAGATGTACGTCACCGGACTGTAGCCCTGCCCAGAGTCATTTAGATGTACGTCACCGGACTGTAGCCCTGCCCAGAGTCATTTAGATGTACGTCACCGGACTGTAGCCCTGCCCAGAGTCATTTAGATGTACGTCACCGGACTGTAGCCCTGCCCAGAGTCATTTAGATGTACGTCACCGGACTGTAGCCCTGCCCAGAGTCATTTAGATGTACGTCACCGGACTGTAGCCCTGCCCAGAGTCATTTAGTCAGAGAGTGGCGACACTAGCGTTGACTCCCATTGTAACAATGGAATGCGGAAGTGCTCATTCTATCTCAATGGGATAGTTCCAGCCATAGGAGCAATGTTTGGAACTATAGCCCATAGGCACCCGCTTTGCGGCGAGATCAAAGTGTGTCGCTACTCTCCTACTCTACACTATGGCCCCTCCCTGCCCCACCCTGCTAGGCCACACCCACTGGGGACCGACTCCCAAGCTATATTAGGGACCCCTCAGGGTTCCTTGAGGGGGATATGTGGGGGAGGGGGTCGTGGTTGGAACCCTTATACCACGGTCTGTATAACTCTGAGAGTGTATATATACGAATGGAATACAGTTTACAGACGTAAAGAAGAAGAAAAGTGGGCTCCGAGTCATCATGGCTCCAGAGAGAGAGAGAGAGAGAGAGAGAGAGGTATAGAAGAGGTATAGAATAGATCAATAGCGTAGAGCAGTGGTTCCCAGAGTGGTTCCCAGGGGTCCTTGAGGGGGTACCAAATGGACCCTTATGGGTCTGTAACGCTGAGAGTGTACAAATGTTGTACACTCTCAGAGTAAAATTAACATTGATTTCACAATATAGCCTAAATGGGTGGTCCCAGACATAATGAAATGCCAATATATGGGGGGTTCATAGCCTAATGCATGTCAAACTGGGGGTCCTTGAAATTAAACTGGTTAAACATCTTCTCTCACGGGGGTCCCTGGCATATGTTTTAAAATGGGGGGTCCGCAGGCTAATTAGTGTCAATTTGGGGTTTGTACACTCAGAGTTATGGGGGTCGTCGATTTGCATTTGTATTTTTTTACGATTGAAGGACCACTGGTATGGACCTATATGTCAACAAGCCTATTCACTACCAGAGACATCGACAGTAGAGTTACGTCAATGAGGGCGCAGAACACAGTGCCGGTCCCGTGGTTCAGCCAATGAGGGGGGCAGAAAACAGTGCCGGTTCATGTAACTCTTCGTTTGCCACTATCTAAAGCCCATAGAGACTCCAATGCATTCCGTCAACTTCCCGCGGGTTGATCAGGCCTTTGTCACTCTTCTTCGCCAATAGAAGTCTATGCAGAGGAGCCGCCAGGGGACTGAAGCCCCATGAAGTGAGCGGAGGTGGCGCAACTCTCTCTCTCTCTGTCTTTCTCCCTGTCTAAGGCTCTGTGCACTTAGCTGGGACCAACAATGTGCTGTACATAAAAAAGTTACTGAAGAAAGGACGTCCGCTACTGGAGAAAGACAACCGAGAGATGGAGCACACTCTCCCCCCTCCCCCATTTTGTCTTGATATCAGGTTCAAACAGGGTCTTAATTTGGGAGCGTACGGAGTTTATAGTTCCAGGGTCGGTTCTGTGTATACCGGTACCTCAAAAAACCAAATGCCGCCAAACAACGGGGGTGGGGGGGGTGCTGTCAGTGCATCTTGACTGAAGGCACGTCACACGCACTCGCCCGTTTTGCACATCGTTTATTATTCATCATTTTGAATACGAGTTGTAGTGCAGTTTTTTGAAAAGAGGAAACGCAAGTCGTATATATATATTACGCAGACGTCATTAAAATAAAAATTTCGACACGCCGCGCGAATACGTCGTGCGCGAAAACACTATTACAACTATTATGGAAGGGGGCTGGGGGGGGCAGCAGGCTGTTATAGCTATAGCTGTTGTCACCCGAGAAAGATCGAGTCACTCACAACATTGCTTGGCGTATACGTGTGCCGCTCTCGCGTGCGTGTGTACGTGCGCAACACACGTGCACGTCATTGTGGGGGAGCTTATGTAATGTAAGCAGATGGATGTCACAGAGATTTGCTGTGCTTAGCTCTCTCTCTCTGAGCAAACATCTGAAACAAGTTCTCTGTGCAGCTGCGGCAGCGGCGGCACTATCGCTAGCTGTAGCAGGCCCTATAGCTGTTGTTGTTGCCGGGCAGACTATAAGAATCGCGCTCCACCTTTGTTTTTACGTATCGGCTTAATGGTCTTGTATTGTTTAACTTTAAACTTTAAAGCTATGATGAGAAAACAAAAAGCTTCAAAAGGTACCGTGCTCACTCCACCCCGTGCTCACCATATGTGGATTTTGAC